>NC_142283.1:40742249-40744749 GCF_052056855.1 Sturnus vulgaris
TGATTCTGGAATGAGATTCTTGTTTACTATTTCCACTTGGCAAAATATGGGACCAGCATCATGGAACTTTTGAATGCCTCTTATTGTGATATATTGCTGTGGGAAAAAGACTGGGGGAAAACTTAGCTATTAATAGGCAGAGATTCTGCCCTACACCCCCGTCCCGTGCCTCGGTATATGTACAGGGGAAAATGAGGTTGCTACTCCCTGGATAGAATGTGGTCAGCATGGCCAACTTCCCCCACAAAATACAGGCTTAAGGGGGGATTAAATGGAGGATGGAGTGGAGTGGAGTGGAGTGGAGTGGAGTGGAGTGGAGTGGAGTGGAGTGGAGTGGAGTGGAGTGGAGTGGAGTGGAGTGGAGACAGCACAGCCAGATGCCACTGAAATCCTTGTAGAGGAGGGAACTCAGTTGTGCTTTTAACTGATAAGCTGCACTGCTGCTGTCAGTCAAGGGAAGTAAAAGTGGATGCCTTTCTGATGAGCCAGCAGCTGGGATGAAATCACTCTCCTGAGAATAGATACTGAGTCTGTCTCCATCCTGAGGTTACCTCAGATGTAATACTGATGTTACCTGCCTCCAAAGTATAACCACCCTTCACTGAGTATGACGTTTGACACTCAAGCTCCTCCTAAACTTAAGAAAAATAATGTATAAAATATGCTTATAATGTGGAAAAGTTAGGGAAGACTCCATCGTAATTTCTGGAATTAGTAAATGGGCTGAACCTGTCTTCTTCTCCATAGGGACAACTATTGGGTAAGAACCATAGTCTGTGTGTTCTGAGTGATTACCTTGTGCTAGTTTTTTTTAGAGATAGAACATGTTTGTATATTTTTTTAAATAGATTTTTGCAATCAGATACTATCACTGGAAATCCTTCAACCTCAACCTTTCGTGATTATATTAATAAAGAGTGTTATTCTCTGAATTGTCAGTATGAGTCTTTCATGTACATTAGCAATCACTGGCAGTCAGTAATATACTCAAAATTGTGGAGTCCCACAGGAATTCTTTCTGTGGGCTGGCGATCCTGAACAAGTTAGTCACTGTCCTCTGTTCTACTGGACTGCTCAGTACAGAGTCCCCTAATGGAATTCTGACAGGCACAGGAGTCTCAGTTTTCCCGAGGCACTGGTAGACTAATCAAACACAAAGGGTTTGAGGAAATTTTCCCCTTTCACGTGACAATCTTCTTTCCAGAAAATAGCATTTAAGGTTAGTGCAGAAAACACTAACACTAAGATCCCAACGCAAGCTCCATCTTTCAAGTCAGTCTTCAATTACTGTATATTGAAATAGATTGCGATAATTACAATTTCCTTCTTAAAAGATAGCATCATAATGAAAACTCTTCATTCTTCAAACTCTTAAGTCTTTAAATGAAGTTGGCTTTTTTTTTTTTTTCTGGACCTGATCTATAGAATAAAACCAAACAAGGAATTTAAATAATACATAGTTTCAGTATAATTCTAGTAGAATTATTTAAAAAACTAAGAGCAAAGCTCCTTTTTTCCTATACTCTAGCAATTTCTAAAGTCTCAGCCTACTAACCCTTTTCACCTCTAAGTTTGCAAGATGAAATCTACATATCTCACTAAGGTTTCTTCCTTTATTTCATGGAGCATCAACTCTTCAGAGAAATAAATAGGGTTGCCAGTTGGATCTGCTAGACTGTTTTGGTTAAATAAGCAAATTGTGGTGTTTAAAACCAGCCTGCAATAGTGTGCTGCATGATTGCAGACAGAGTCCAGGAACCACGGCTACGAACAGGAACAAGGAAACAGCTATACCAGAAAAACAGTGTAGCTTTCTTATAACCTTGGTAAACAGCAGAGTGCAGAATTAATGAATTAGTGAAGAAGTCTGAAAGCTCTTTTTCCTACGGACTGAATAACATGCTAAAAATCAGAACACCAAGTTATAGATCAATCTATCTTCTATTGTCTCCAGACGATGAAAGATACCTGCATTTCCCTCAGGGTAGGACTTTTATTTTGAAATAGGTAGTTCAGATCCTAGATACTGGAATTGCAGCGCAGTGCTTTATTTGAATTGGAAACATGACTAACAATGGGAAAGAAACTATGCACAAGGCATAATAACTCTAGCAAAAATATTGCCACACTTGTTATAATACAGTTTTAATCAAATATTGATTTCATATTATAAACTAATTTGTATCATGCTGCCTCATGATAGTATAAAAATAGATGCAATTAATTTCAGCTGCAATTAAAATAATTGTTGACAGAAATAAGATGACATTTATAGACTAAATAGAGGAAACTTTTCACATTGATGTCCCTTACTAGAACCTCTTTATATGTGAGATTGCAAAATGGTTTCTTAAATAATATTAAGACCATGTTCAGTATTGTTAAAATCCTTCTTTTTATAAAACCTGCATATGCTTTGAGCTTTTCAGGGTTTCCTATGCAGCTTCATATCAACTGTTAGAGCTAAGCAGAATGCAGTTATCTAGATACACATGATACC
>NC_142283.1:45102249-45194749 GCF_052056855.1 Sturnus vulgaris
GAACATGGCTTGCAGACACAGGTGAACAAATTGCTCCAAGAGATTCAAGGTTCACTGCAGTGCAAACAGAAATCATGGGAGATCTGCTCTGTGTTCTCAAGACATAGTAAATACATTCTTGCTACTGCTTACCTTTTGCTGGGTCAGGTATTTTAATACACTATGGGATTCCCTCTTTGGGAAAAACTCCAAGTCTCAACTTCCTGTCTTTTGAACAGGATTTCATTTTGTTATCCTTAAAAATTTTAATTTAAGTGTGTTTGAAACTTCAATCTTTGTTTAAGAAAATGGTTCTAAAATTCTTGTGTGTAGCAGCTGGCAAATTAATCTCCAAATTTCAGGGCAAAAAGTTTAAAAGTTTTTAGAGAGATGAGCCTGACCTGGGTATCAGTTGTATATAATTTTGTTGTTCTTTGTGCTGAATGAAGAACTGGGCTACTTCAGTAGCTGTTAAACACTTTCTTCTAATTCAGGATTTCTTATGTGCTGTCCATACACTTTTATTTGTTGGTTTCTGCTTTGTTGTTTGCTAATCTTAATATAACAAGCATATCTAGTCTGTTCCTCCTTTTGGTTGAGTAGGGACATTCATCAACCAGGAGGAGAATGGAGAAAGAGTGATAAATTCTAAGAAGTTATTCTGAACTAGGCATATTTTGCACTCCTAGGAGCTCCTGAATAATACAGATCTTATGGGCAGGATACTAATTGTGTGTGTATGTGTGTGTGTACGCAAAATACTAATTTTAGACACTAATGGCCTGATACATTGACTGGATGTCTATAGATGCTACTTGCCGAGTATATGTCCTGACATCAGGAAAAGAAAGAGCAATAAAGCTGTCTGAAGGAAAGGAAGCTACCAAATGAGGCTTTCCTTGTTTGTCATTTGTCATGATGATTACCATTCAATTACACAATTTTGGAGCAGGTACCAGCAGGCTTTCAAAAGAGCCGTGGAGCCTATCACAGATTACTGCTGTGCCAAATATGATGTTGCTAGTCATATACGTGGGACTGGAGGAAGAAAAATACTCAGCAATCTGCCATAACTTAATCCAGATGGTCAAGTTTATGTTTTCTTTAAAATGCAAACTGTCTCCAGTGAATTCATTAGAACCATATTGTAGCCTTCTTTTCTAGTATAATTTTAGCAATCAGGTTTAAAAAGCCATGGTCTGCCAAACTAATCTCAAGTCCCTGATTATTTTATTTTGATTATTTTATTTTAAACTGTTCAACTAATCTTTTTCTTCCCCCTCCCCTTTTTCTAGTCTAGTTTTTCTTTCCCTTTTCTATTTTTTAAAAGTACACCAGTGTACAGCACTGAATTATTGGCTTAGGGTATCTAGAGATAGCTAATACATTGTGTTTTTTCTGGGATTAATCTAGATGTTTGAATAATATGGAGCTGTAATTGTAATGTATTCAGCCAACGTTGCTGCCTTGTTCCTACCGTGGCTGGATCAGTTTATTGAATAAGAAACATTAGTCCTAAATAACACAGATGTCTTTACCCATGTTTCCAGACCATTTCTTCCTACACTTTTTAGTTATTTTGGAGTTCCTTCTTAACTTATTTCAAAGATCTATCCCAAAAATTTGGGACAGAGGTTCTTATTCAATTCTTTAATCAAAGTAGGCTGCAGCTGAAGTAATTCTGAGAAACTAAATAAAATATTTTTATGTTTATTTATTCTGGCAGAATTAAATCTTTAAAGACACTCTAATAGTTACTACTAGTGGAGGAAAAATATTCCATTTGAATTAAAGACCCTAAGAAAACACTAAACTACTAGTACTGATGCATGAGTATGCCTGCGTTTTTTTATCATATGTATTAGGCGATTATTAAGTGATGCCTTTTCTATTTTCTAAGATGCTTCCATCTCTGCAGTGAACTTCAACTTTAACGGTCAGAAACTAGTGTTTTCACATGAGTCAGTGAGATGCAATCAACCATAGCAATGTTTGGACAGTGTTTGCTGTACCTGGAACAATGGGCTTACTTATTTTGCTGACATGTTGCTTTTGGTATTGAAGCAGTATCCAGTAGGAATCAGCATTTCATTAGGCTTCCCTCTTTGAAACAAGCAAACCAAAAAGGCATCTTGTGCAAAAGACTATAGGATCTGCTTTGGAGTAAAATAAGCAAACTGGCAGAAAGGTGGAGTGGTAGACCAGGTTAAGCACTGTTAAGATTTTTTTTTAATTGGCAAACAAAAGAAATAAATGGAAAGGGTAGCTTTTTATAACACAAGAGAAACAAGCACTGATGCTTGCAATGTGGTTTTTTTTGTGAAGTAGCAAAACATTCAGTGGAACATGCCAGTGTTGGTCAGACACAACACAAAGAGAGTATTGCACAATGTAAAGATATTCATATCCAGCCAGGCAAATTTTTTCTTGTGTGAGAAAGCACCAAGAGTTAGAGGTTAGAATCAACCAATGCTTAGAATTCCAATGCCCAGGAAATTGTCACCTGTTCCAAAATCTTTATAAATGCATTTCAGGTATCATGAGATAAAAAGCTCTGAGATGCTGCCAGGAGCTCTAAGACCACAAGACAGACACCTGGTACAGGTTGCTGGAATCATTACAGTAAGACACATTCCCAGAAGCATGTGGGATTCAGACTTCAGACTCACGATGGAAAGGTGGAGGGGGTTTTTGGTAAGCTTTTGAAAATGCAGACATTCAAACTTGCAGAAATGCTGCCATTGACTGCAGTAAATCTGTAATTTTATTACATTTTTCTATGCCACATTTCTAAAAGCCATGTCTGCCTGACAAAAGAGATGTATCTATTTTATTTTCAGTATTTCTTCAGGGGTCTGTTGAAGACCTACTGGAAATATTCATAATTGCATTTCAGAATAGTGTAAAAACACGAGAGACTTTCTTCTTTTGTTGGATTTCTTTTTGTTTGTTTGTTTGTCAGAAAAAGATAATGCTTTGTGATGATTAATTACCTGAGGTGGTTTAAGCCTGTTGGAGCTCTTGTCAACTCACCCACCTAAACTTTCAGTGGCCCTTTTTTGCTGGGGATGCCAGTATTTCC
This sequence comes from Sturnus vulgaris, assembly GCF_052056855.1. Classification (NCBI taxonomy): domain Eukaryota; kingdom Metazoa; phylum Chordata; class Aves; order Passeriformes; family Sturnidae; genus Sturnus; species Sturnus vulgaris. The sequence goes on from NC_142283.1 coordinate 45,105,311, forward strand.
CAAGTCTCCTGGGAAACCTGAATGAGAAAACAAGCTTATTTCCTCTAGACACTACTTTTAATTTCAACAAATCACTATTTAAATGCAGTTTTTGGACACAATTTCCAAAAACCAGTATGTCTTTTGGTGAAGGATTTTTCTGAGAAAACCCAAGGAGTCTTCCTCTAGAACAGCTGCTGCTTTTAGAGACTGTCACCAAAAAAGAAGCTGAGTAAATACTAGGTTTAGTGCATGCCAGGGGATGGCCCTAGGCAGCATGAGTGCTTTTCCTCAGTTAATGATCTTCAGTTTTCTGCAATTTTGTTGTGAAACAACAGTATAACAAAGACCATGACAGCACAGCTAGCGCTTTTAACTTACAACTGTACACCATAAAACTTCATCCTTCTGCTCTTTTTCTCTTCTGACAAGAAGAAAAACTTGAATAGCCAGAATTAGCGCTCCTTTACTCCCAATTCACTTGCCTAGCAATTTTATTCAGAAAACAGATGACTCAGTTATGTGAAAGAGGACTGGTAGGGACCTCTGTGTGAGGTTCTTGGAAGGGCAATCTCATTCCAAAAATCTAGGTGGCTGGAATTCCCTCTCTGTCCCCTTTAATACAAATCCTTAAGTGTTAAGTCAGGCAGAAAATTAGTCTAGTCCACATTTATTTTACTGAATGGCAGTCAACTCCCGCCTAATCTTTCAACATATATTTGTTCAATGGATCAACAGATTGTGTAAGCAGCATGACGGATGGGTTTAGAAATGTGTCTGCTTATGTTTGGTTTGTACTGAACCACTGACCATTTTGTGTGTGAATTCATCATAAATTACATCTCCAGGTTACTCAGTACGAGTGAGGAGGGGAAGCCCTTGTTCTCACTTTGTTGAAAGGCATCTTACACAGCTGTCAGCCTCCAGAATGGAAGCTGAATAACATCAGTACAACTTCAGCTCTGTTTTCCCAAAGCTGAAGGGGTATGACTCTGCTTTCACAAGATTTTGTTAATTGCGACTCTACTGCTCTTTGAAGATAACATAAGGCTAAAGGCAAGAGCTGTTATTGTGAATTAAATGTGTGATAACTGGGGAACAAGGATATGATAGGGAATGTGTGTGTTATTTTAGGTGCATTTGACAAAACCAAGGCTAAGTAACTCCAAAAATATATAAGCTTTATAAATAATGAAAATACTAAAATACTAAAATTTCATTGTTACAACAAATGCACAAATGACCTGATGAGTTGTATTTACTAATATGTTAAAGCCAGCTAGGAGGGTGCCACTCCAAGCATCAACAGGAGTGTGGATTGTGTAAATACTTTGATTAACTCTTCCTAATCGGAAAATTGTTTTTAATATACTCATTAAGTGATTACTGCTACAGTGGGAGATGAAGGAACAGGAGGAAGTTCCAGGATCTAGAAACTGCTCTTTGGCAAATAGGAAGATCTTCCCTGAAAATGGCCAAGGATTAGGGGACATGGAAATTACCAGAGTCCTGCTGAGCACCCCTTGCCAGTGGCCAGAAAGCCAAAATACACCATCTTTCACTTTTGGTGATTGCATTGGCTTTCAGCCACTGCCTAACCAGAGAGCATAGGCATGTGGCACAAAGCTTCCTTACCCATATGCATCCCTTCATAGGGTTGGGTAAGGGCTTAAAAAGGGAGAAAATATGAATAAAGGGTCCCCCCTATGGTTGCAACCCATCCTCATTTCCATCTAAAAGGTATGGCTTCGAAAATAATTTTGAAGATGAAAGAGGCTTGCTTTATCCTATCTATGTTTCTGGAGATAGTGAGCCCCAGATGTGACTCCCTGCAGCCTGCCCCAAGCTTTGGTTAAACAGGTTTGAGCTAGAACTGAATGGCTTTGGAAAAGAAAGACAATGGGAAGAATGCCAAAGAAGAAAGACACAGAAGAAAGAAGAAGAAAAGCAGAGGACTAGGTTTCTTTATGCAGGCAATGAGGAGAAACTGAAGAAGAGTGATGTTGGCCACTTTGCTTTTTTAGATGATTTTGTTCTCATGACAGCAAGTATTTCATTCATGTGGGGTTTTTGTGGAATTTGTATTATTCTCTTTTCTTAGTCTCTTAGGCATTGAAACTTTTTAGTCTCTTGGGCATTGAAACTCTTTAGTCTCTTGTGCACTGAGAATTATTAGGATTGGTAGGAAATAACTGAATTTTTTTATTGTTTGAAAGGCTAGACTTCAACAGAAAGCATGTACTGAATGTTTTTTTAAAGCAAGCACAGGGAAAAAGTTTTTTTTTGCAAACAAAGTGCACATAATCATGTTTTAATTATGTTTTAATTTGATTTTTTTTAATTTTGTGGTGAAGAATAAATTTATAATTTCTCTATAGAATAATGTTTCCAACTTTCAGCTCAACAGAAAAATAATTTTGTTCTGATCATCTCTAATAATATCTGAAGAACCTGATAAGTAAGAAAAAATGAGAAGGAGGAAAGCAGCCTTGATATTATGAAGAAGAAACTAGGAATGAAAAATTGAGCACATCTACAGAACAAGATTTAGGGCACAGAAATGAAAATGTAGCTTGTAACTGAGAGAGTAGCATGAATGCTACGCTGTGAGCTTGAAACCACTTTTTCTTAACCACCATCCTCTAAGAAAAGAAATCTAACATCTATTCAGTATAGTAATCCCTGGAGTATCATTTTAGTAATTTTACTTACTCTATTTCTTTTATATAGGCCATAATAATGACTGAAATTTCCCTACCCTCTTCTGTCTTGCTAAGATGTAGGCAGCTTTAGAAACTGCTTCTAGAATACAGTGTTTTCCAAATATTGGCTCAGGGAATAAGATGGCTGTGAATGCCCGTATTTGCTGAAATAAATAATCCCATACTGTCCTTGTGAATACTTTTGTTGTTTTTTCCATTCCCTTAAAAAAAAAATAAAGTTGAGTGGGATGGTTTGAGTACCCTCTTGCTTTTATCTTTTGTTTATTTTTCAGCTCTTCCTCTAAACAATGCAGAGTTCCTTTCTTACCAAAAACTATGGTATTATTGCCAGTTTCTTAATTTTGAAAAAAAAAAAAATTACATTATTAAATCAAAACAAAAAGCCCTTCACCCAGGAACAAATGCATAAACTTACTAATGCATAGATAGAAATATCAATAGATATCTTTACTACTTTTTTACAGCTACTTCTTAATATAACACAGTGAATACCCTGTCTTATAAGTGTGATTTAGTGAATGATTCCACTTCATCCATGCCCTTTCATGTATATACACTATATACACTAAAGATTGTGACAGAATTGCTTGGACATTAAAATTCATAATTTTCTCTCAATGTGCATTATTTGTCAGGCCAGCAAACTGAAAATTGTAGTACAATAAATACATTAATCAGCTCATTTGAAAAGTAATTCCTTTAGAAGTGTGTATTATTTCTATATCATTATCTAACTAGATAATTTGTTGTTGTAATGATTAATTACAGAAATTCAGTTAGAATATCTGCTGCCCTATTACCAGTAAAAAGAGGGTTACTGTTTGTAACTAAGGCTAATTGAAAATCTTATTTCTTTTCAAGAATCATGTCATCTTTTCCAAAGAAAATCTATTTTTGTTGCTGAAAATATAATTCCTTCTGTTCTCAGATGCTGCAGTCTTCTGTGCCCCAGGTTCCTCTTTTTCCTGGTGCTCAAAATTCCTGACTGGGTTTCATTGTGGGTATGCAGGAGGGAATACAGCCACTCTAAATACAAGCAGTGCATCACAAGATAACATGGTCTAATTGGGCAGATTTATCTACGAGAAGAATATGGACATGAAATCTTCAAACTAGAAGCCCCATGTAATATGATTATGAAATATATTTTTAAAACTTTGGTTTTGTCCCTTGGAAGTTTATCTCCACTTTGCCCCTTTCTTCATAATACTTTGAGTAATTTTAAATGGGAAATGTAAGTCCTCTTTTAAAGCCCAAAGTTGCCTTGCAAATCCAACAATTCAAAAGTAGGTGTCAAAGTGTTTTTCATTGAGTGCTGTACTCACAGTATGCAAATTGAAATTTATTCTCATTCTAGTTACCTTTAAGCCATATAATATAGCTGAAGTAGCATGAATCCACTCTTCAGTGTTGAAAAAGATTTAGAGAGGATAAACAACAGAAAACTTATGGTGTGTCACATTGATCCCTTCACCAGCATTGGCAAATGCTTAGTTGAAGATGCGGTACTGAGGCACACACGGGTGTAAACAGTTTTAGTGCTGCAGTCCTCTCTGAAAAGCCTTCTGAATAGTCTTATAACATGTCAGACACAAAGAGATTCAGAGACGCTTAAGCATGGTCCTCTGTATGTGTTACACGTTTGCTTCCCTCTGCAAGTAACCTAAAAATCAGGATTGGGTATTCAGATTTCTATTTCTTGAACGATGTAGTTGGAATTTTGTTTATTCAAGCCAAAGACTTCTCCCATGGTAGTTTTAAAATAAGTATTTTTGAAAACTTTTGGCTTTAAAAAAGTAGGAGTTTGCTATTTTTGCCACCTAGTTTCTAAACTGCTACAAATTACCTTTGTTTTATTCTATAAAAAGGATGTTTGAACAAGTTTGGGTTTTTTTTTTTTTGTCTGCTGCTTAACCTGCTTTTTATCAATGTTAGAGACTGTGGGATTAGTAAAAAAAGCTGTGTTCTTTACTGAAGGAAGATACAGTACAGCACAGCAGAATAGAGTGGCTGGCTAAGAGCCAGCTTGGTTTTTAATCATCTGCTAAAGAAATACATTGCAATTTTAGATGGTTACTGACATTTTCATATGGAAGCATGTTTTGATTAGAATCTTTGCTTTTCAAGTATAAATTGGGAAGGTTTCAAGTGGTTTCAGCAGTAGGATCTGGTTTGAATAGAGTCTCAAAATACGGCACTGGAGTGTGCTAGAACAGAAAAAGCATTCCTGGTAAAAAAGCAACTGAGAATACATTTTAGGAGAAGGCAGACTGTGGAAGTGAAGTCTTGCAAGGTACCTTGTGCTTTGCCCTTACTCTTTTCCAGCATCAAGGTTCAAGATCCATAGCATGGCATGGAAACCTTACTCTTTGGTCCCATGTCTCCAGTTGTTTCTGTGCTGGGAGGCAGAAAGTGTTTCTGTGCTGGGAGGCATAGGATGTTACTGGCCCCTGTTTAACTGTCAGGAATGGCTTTCCTGAGCAAGCTCTTGCAAGCTTTTTAACCACACTCTCTCACTCTTATTTGTCTGCTTAATGACATGTTGCTTACCATCTTCCGTATTGTGCTTCAGATTCACATCTAAAATGCCATGTAAAAGCTAGGTAGCACTAATCTATAGTGGCAGCTTGTTAAAATGTTGTGGTTTCAGTGATGTATTCGTAACCACTCTAACATAAGATAAATGTGACAAGTGCTAATTCCAAACACCCACAATACCGAAACTGAGAACAGCTTAGCTAAAGCACTTTGAATTTCCTAAGGACATCTGAGGTCTATGGTTGCAACATCTCAGTCTGCTTTTACCTGAGCATCTCAGGATGCTTTTACCTGAAAAATGAAATCATTACATTAAAGATTCAAGATTAAGTGATGAATGCTTGTTTTAAAAGAGGTTAGGGCAGCAATGGTATGCATTTGTTTGAAATTTGCAAACATTTGTTATTCTCCAGACAAACTGAAGGAAATTGTAGGTAAGAATAGGTTGATCTCCTCATGGGAAAAGAAATAAACTAATACCCAAGAACCTAGACCTATGCATTAGCACAGCTTCATTTGTGAGCATCCCTTTTCATGAGATTTTCCTGACGGGTCTGTGTCATGGTCACAAGAGATCCTGATGGGTCTGTGTCGTAGTCACAAGAGATCCTAATGTGAAGAGGAAGCCAATCTTGGGGAGGAAGAGAAAACTGTTCTTCAGATGACATGTTGTGAGAATTATGCTCTTTTTTTGGTTGGACTGGAAAGTGGAAAGTACACAAGTGTTGTAAGGTGGCCCCATCAGTGCCCAGTGAGAGCAAGGACAATTGCAGGGATTTGGAAATTTTCATTTAAAAATAAAAGGGACAGAAAAAGTAAAACTGCATCATCTTCAAATTACTTTTGCCTATGGGATTTCTATGTGGAAGATGTTAAAATAATGAAAAGCCTGATATCAAATTAGAAGAAAGTGCAAGATATCAATCACGACCTGAGCAATCAGTGAACAAAGAAGTACCTTGCTAGTAGTACTAGTGACCCCAAGAAGGTGAAAAACCCTTGCATGGCAGACAATAAAAGGTGCTTGGGGTGGTGGTAATATAGTGCAGCTGCAGAACAAGAATGGGATGGTGAGAAAAAAAGAGAAAGACAAGAGGTGTGTGAGCAGTCTGCAAATCACAAAGCAGGGTCGCAGCTATACTTCGTGGGGTTTGGAGATTAAAACATGGTTTGCGCCTAACTGCTGAAATGCTCTTTCACACAACAAAGGAAGGAAGCCTATAATGGGGATGTGTATGTTATAACGTGGGACTTGTTTGGAACAGTGGAACTGTGCAAAAGAGGGATTCCTTTCCCATCATAAATCTCATACACTGATATCTTTCATCTCTCAGCAAGAACAATATAAGAAGCTTCCCTAAAAGGACAGTGATTATGGTATCTTTTCCATTGTTCTTTCTTGGTTATTCTATTGTGAATTATTTTTCCAGAAACAGTTGTTCTCTGTAGATATTAAGACATAGGAAAAGGTTTCTGGGTTCCAGATCACAAAAAAATTAAAAGTTGTCTAAGTAGAGAATAACTACAAAGAAGCAGGGAGAGAGATAATGAACCTCTATCCTATTTGCCAAAATTTCACTTAGGCTTGAAATAGACTATTTATCTCTCTCTTTTCTTCCTATTCCTCTTCTCTTTTCTTTCTTTTCCTCTTTTTTATTTTTTTTCTAACTCTTAACTCCTGAAAATATGCTAAAAATGGTCAGGTTTTTTAATAGAGAAAAGTATTTATCCTTTGCTGTTTTTTTTTCCTCTGACATATGTGATGCAGTTATTTTGTATACTTAGAGCTATTTTCCCCTGACATTCCAGCTACATCTTCCTTTGGTTTTTGCTCCTTTGTGTGAGATATGGTTTCCTTATGAAGTTATAATGAACTTATCTACATGAATCACTAGAGATCAGCCAGGCTAAACTCTCTGCATTAAAGTTCACCCAACAGTGACACTATTCACTGTAATCCAAAGTCTAAATGAAATATCTCCTTATTATATAAACCAAGCGCAATAATAAGTACGTAAAAATGACAGATCTACCAGTGTACTTATTTTTATCATAGAATCATAGAATATCTTAGGTTGGAAGAGACCTTAAAGATCTTCTAGTTCCACACCCCCTGTACAGACACATGGGTACAGATACTTTCCACCAGACCAGGTTGTTCAAAGCTCCACCCCGTCTGGCCTTAAACATTTCCAGGGATGAAATATTCAAAGCTACTTTGGGAAACTTGTTCCAGTGCCTCACCACCCTTAGGGTAAAGTATTTGCTCCTAATATCTGATTTAAACCAACTCACTTTTTGTGTGAAGCCATTCCTCCTTGTCCTGTTCATTATATGCTCTTGCAAAAAGCCCGTGTCCAGCCTCCTTGGCAATGGAAGGCCACATTAAGTGGCATTAAAGTATTCTTTTCTCCAGGCTGAACAATCCCAGTTGTCTCACCCTTTCCTCATAGGCAACGTGCTCCATCCCTCTAATCATCTTGGTGGCCTCCTCTGGACCCATTCCAATAGATCCATGTCATTCCATTGCTAGGGATCCCAGAGCTAGATGCAGCACTTCAGGTGGGATCTCACCAGAGTAGAGTAGAGCGGCAGAAAGAATTTATAAATGGTTAAAAGACTGTATTCTTCTATCATGTAGCTTTGCAACTATTAAAAACAGCACAAATTTTTAAAAATATTCTAAAGTACTTGTTCAATTGAAACAAAGCAGAAGTTTAGCCCCTTTAAAAAAAGAGAAAATTATTTGGATTTTAAAAATCTATATGCAGTATAAGGCAGGAAAAGAGCATTGTAACTCTTCTGCTTACCTTGCACTTTGAAATTATGTAGCTCCTTCTCATTTTACCTGGTTTCTAATTGTAAAAATGAATGGGAGGAAGTGTTTTTCCTTGGATGTGGTATAACAGCAGAAGTCTTCAAGTCAGGTCATGTATATCTGGAAAAGTGACTTTCTGGCTTAATTTTTATGCCTTTCTCTTTAAGAAATACCTTCTTCAGGGTTAAGATTCTGTTTGGAAACTAGATGTCTTAGTGCTTAAATTATCTCTTTTAAGAGGGAAGTTATACAATGAGTTGGCATCTTGTTCTTCTGATCTCCAAAATGTCTTATAGAACTACATGTACTGTCAAGGGCAGGAGTGAGATGTGGAGAAATTTGAAGCAATGGTAATACACTTGCTTTTAAAGGCTAGCAGAGCATTTAGACTCCCCCTAGGAGGCTCTGTCCAGGGTGACCAAAATCTCTCAGGAAGATTCCCAGTTCCAGGGTGACCAAAATCTCTCAGGAAGATTCCCAGTGGAAATTTCTAAATAAATTTATTTGTAGTTCTTTGACCATAGCTGTATTTTTGAAGTATTTTACATTTGTACTAGGCTGGTTTCCGTTCTGCTTTAATGTATACAATGTGGTACTTGTTTGTACAATCCCCTGAGACTTTATTGTGCAATTAATCTGCATGTTGTTCTTAAGCTTAAGGATAAACCTGTCCCTCCCTTCTTTTATTCTATTATTTGCAAATCTGAGAAATGGTCATTGAGTTTAGAAAGCAGTGGAACACCATCGTGCTTGGAAACTCCATCGTGTAGCATCAGAATAATCAAGGAGACAGATGATGGATGACTGTATTTTCAAGTTGTGGGATTTTAAGTTTTATGACTTTGGCTGTGGAATCCGCTGCTGACTGTGGGCAAACAGCTTAATCACTCTGTGTCTCTATAAAATGGTTATAATAATTCCTTGTTGCATCAATGTTATGATGAAAATGAAGCAATGTTTCTTAGTGGTGGGTAGTGCAACTGTAAGGTCAGGCAGTGAAAGCTAATCCGATTGCCTCCCTATTTGCTGACAAAAAGTTATTTAGCAGTAGTCCTTGAATTTCTATGCACTATATGCCTGTCTGTGTGGAGGGAAAGTGATATAGCTGTAAATCCATGTAAGTGAGGGACAGGAAGGGAAACTCTGGGGCAGCTCCTCAGGCTGCACAGAGAGAGAAGTGCTGATGAGTCATGTCTAGGCAAGGATGAAAAGTGCATTTCCCTCCTCAAACATGGATTTATTTTTATTGTTTGGGCTTTGCAATAATCTTGATCTCTCTCCTTCTGGCATGGCTTGTGCCTCTGAGTAATGCCCATCACAGACATATGATCATAAACACCAAAATTATCTTATGACTGAATCTAGTTAGCCATGAATCTTCTCATCTCCCCACTCATGTCCACCAGTGGATGTAAATCAGCTTTGTGCTGGTTGGCAGCTGTCTTGTCCCCTCTTGGATGTACAATGGACAGCAGCAGTGGAGCAGCATAATGCTTTTCTTTTGCAGAAAATAAACTGGGACTCAAGTATGTCACTGCTGTCTCTGCCTCACAGCAAGGTGACCCTATGCATGAGGTGACTGCTGCCAAAAAGGCCCCTTCTCAAGGTTAGTGTACTGATTGCATCAGATTTTTGTGAGCAGCTGTGGAAAGCCTTGAGGAAGAATGCCCTCTGTTTCCCTATGGGGAAATCAGTAGTACGGCAAGATGAGCTAGATATTTCCTTCTTCTGAGAGCTGAGTTGTGCAAATCATCTGCAGTTCCCCCTGGTTGTGGTGGTGCTGCTGGCAGACCCAGTGCTGGCTGCCTGAGCTACAGCTGATTCTGCTGCTGCTGCTGGCCTTGCTTGAGCCAACTTGCCTGGACAAAACCTAGCTCTGCATTTGCACTTGGGTGACAGGTCAATAGGTCCCAGCTCCCCCTTGTATCAGCTGCTTTCACCATTCAGGAAGCCTTTAGAAGGAAGTAAAGAATATGGCAAGGGTGTGGTCTGATCACTACGTTAAAATTCTTATGTTGAGACCACCAAATGGACCCATAGGAGAATATAGGAAAGTGAATTGCACAGAAAATACTCTTCCATGCTGTTCCTTTTCTTATGATAATGATTTGTCTACTTCAGGCATAAGATGGTAGAGTTAAAATTCCATCTTTCTGAAACAAGAAGTAGAAATTCCAAACTTTCCTTTGAAAGGAAAAGTAAGTATCTTCATGTTGGGGGCTAGGCTTTTCTTTTTTTTTCTTTCTCTCGGGGAATTTTTTTCCCATTTGTTGCCCTGGAGATGATGGACAGTATTAAGAGACAAAAAACATGGCTAGGCATCTTCAAGTTCCACTGAGATGATCCTAGGGGAGGAGGTGGGAAGGGGTTTGGCTGCAGCAGTCTCTTAGCTGGGGAGTGAGCTCTCTGGCTGGGGGGTTTCTCTTGGGAAGTGCAGCGATACCATGAGGTGTCGGGGTCTAACTGAGACTTGGCTGAGGATCAAGGGCTGGGCTCAGCCCTTTCTCCTGTCCGCCGTCAGAGGGGAGAGCAGCCTCGTGTGGTGCCTTTCCCTTGATGGGGCTGAGTTGTGGTTTGCTCCCCGGGTGTGTCTGTTTCTTTTTTCCATTTCTACCGGCTGCTGACATCAACTGCTGCTTGACTGGACGCGCCTGCCTGCACCATTGCTGCTGGTTGCCAGCAAGTGACACCAAGGTCCCTTGTTGCCCAATTGGACCTGCCTGTCCCCGCTGTTTCCTGCCACTGCTCTGGGGTCTTTTGCTGCACTTAGCTCAACTTCCCCCTGCATCTGGGCCCGCGGTTTCCTGCTGCTGCACCAAGGTTTTCATTTTTGGTTCAAATCCCCCCTAGGAGTCCACCTGGCCACTGTTCCTGCTGCTGTGCTGGCGTTACTGCTACACTTTGATTTGCTGCCCCCAGGTCTGTTCACCTCTGCTGTTCCAGCCCATTGCTCCAAGTTTCCTGCTACAGTCCAGCTCATCACCCAGAGCGGCACGGAGAGCAGCTGCTCCTCGTGAGTTTCACAAGGGAAGCTATCTCCCCTCGCCCGTCCGCCATGAGGGCGAGGGAGCCGCGGGCGGCCCCGCGCCACAGCGCCCCCTGCAGGCGCGGGGGAGCCACGGCCCGCCCTGCCCGCCGGGAGCCAGCAGCGCCCCCTGGCGGCGGCGGCCGTCACCGCAGCAGCGGGGAGAGGCCTTGGAGAGCGGGAAGAGCCTGCCCTGGGATGGCGGCTCCGCTTGGCCGCGGCCGGCGCTGGCCTGGCTCCTGTGTCTGCTGCTACATGCACACATGGAAAGGACTCGTACTCCTTTTCCCACAGCTTTGCCTGAAAGGCCCTAATATCAGAGTTATAATAATTTGGACCAAAGAGGATAATATTTTTCCATTCCAGGAAGAAAGGTTCTGGTCAATAGAATCAGTGAGAATTCAGGGCGTGTTAAGGCTGGGAGCTCTAGTCTCCAGTCCTTTGGGTGGATATTGAGAAACATTCAGAAATGATCATCAGTTTAAGTAAGTGGCAAGAAAACTTTCAGGTCTTTCGGTGGTTTATGGTGCAGAAAATTAATCATGAAATTTCTGAACTAGACCTAACATACAGTCTTCATTCAGAAATGATCCCAAACAGTGCAGATGCTCCTGAAAAATAATGTACAGTAATGTGATGAATACTAGACATAAAGACATATGGCATGTTACATTTTTTGGAGAAGATTTAGGCCTGTCCCTGATATGCAAATTCTGAGCAGGATTAGAATTAGAATTAATTACACTTATTTTAAATTGTGATAATGCACCCTTGGGGACAGTAATGTCAGAGAATTAAACCTCACTTCTTATCTGAGCTTTGTTATCCTTATTTATGCTTCTTCACTTCAACTGAAGTACTTGAAAATAACTCATGTAGTGAGGTGTAGCCATTGTGTTTGGTTGCAGCACAGGGTGAACAGCTTTTACAGGATGCCATGCAGAAATACCATGCCAATACCATGTCAGTGAGTAGAGATGGGGTAAAAGGTTAAGGCTTGTAAGGCTTTCTTTGCCTCGGTCTGCAATAGTTAGGGTACCCAGCTTCTTGAGCTGGAAAACAGGATAGGGAGCAAAATGAAGGCCCCATGGTCCAGGAGGAAATGCTCAGCAATCTGCTTGCCCACTATACACTCCCAAATCTATGGGGCCAGAATAGAGCCATCTGAGGGTACTAAGGGAGCTGGTGGAAGCATTCACTGAGCCATACTCATGTGGATGTGTCTACATGGACTTCAGTAAAGTCATCAATACAGTTTCCCACAGCACTGTCCTGGAAAACTGGCTCCTCATGGCTTAGACCAGACTCTTTATTGAGTTAGAAACCCCCTGGCCCAGAGAGGCTTGGTGAATGGTGCTGCATCCTGTTGGTGGCCAGTCACCAGTGGGGTTTCTGAGAACCCAGTGTTGGGGCCAGTTCTGTTTAATATCTGTATCAACAGCCTGGATTAGTACCCCTCAAATCAGCTTGCAGGTGGCACCAAGCTGGGTCAGAGTGTTGATCTGCTGTAGTGCAGAAAGGCCCTGCAGAGGGATCTGGTCTGAGGCTGAGAACAGCACTAGGAGGTTCAACAAGGCGAGTGTGTCCTGCACTAGAGTCACAACAGCCCCAGGCAGCCCTGCAGACTGGAGGCAGAGTGGCTGAGAAACTGCCCAGGAGAAAATGACTTGGGGGTGCTTGTTGATAGCAGTTGAACATGATCCAGCGTGTGCCTGGGTGGCCAAGGAGGTCAGTGGTATCCTGGTTTCTATTTATGTATTATGTGGCTAGCAGGACAAGGGAAAGAATTGTCACTCTGTACTCAGCACTGGTGAAACACCTTGAATCCTGTGTCCAGTTTAGAGCCTCTCCTGCCAAGGCAGACATTGAGGTGGTGAAGTGTGTTCAGACCAGAACAACCAAGCTGGTGAAGGGTCTGGAGCACAAGTCCTATGAGGAGTGTCTGAGGGAGCTGGGATTGTTTACTCTGGAGAAAAGGAGATCGACATGAGATCTTATCACTCTTTGAAACTACCTGAAAAGAAGGTGTAGTGAGGTGGGGGTTGGTCTCTAGTCCCAAGTAGGAAGCAACTAGATGAAAGATAATGGAGCCAAGTTGCTCCAGGGAAGTTTTAAATTGGGTATCAGGAAAAATTCCTTCACAGAAAGGGTTGTCAAGCAATGGAACAGGCTGCCCAGTTAGGTGGCTGAGTCACCACCCCTGGAGGCATTTAAAAGACTTATATACATGGTGCTTAGGGACATGGTTTACTGGTGGACTTGGTAGTGCTGGTGTAATAGTTGAACATGATAACCTTAAAGGCTTTTCTAATCTGGATAATTCTATGTTTTATATATGTACTGGTGGATATTTCTGAGCAACACAAGAAGGGTTGGGTCTTGAAGTATTGTTGAATCATCTGAAGCAATGAGAATTAATTATAACATTGAAATTATATTTACATTTTGCTGAGGGCATTCTGAGAAAAAATAATATTTATAAATAGTTGATCATAAAACCATGAAAGCTACAGACAAAAAGGTAATAAGAATATACATAGTCCATATTCCTATTGCTACAGAATTATCTATTTCCTTTGGGAGATGTGTCTGACTAGTCCCTCTTTTCCCAAAACCAGTAAGTATTACATTCAGCTACCATGTGAGGACTAAACCAAGTAATAAAAATATATGTTTGAGATGAGTTTTTGGAAGTAAATTAAGTGTCCCTATCTTACCCACCATACACAAGTACAGTTATAATTCATATTGTGAGGCATTGTCTCTGAATTACATGATTCTGTTATTCTGTGATATAGTGATCTTTTATTGTAAATGGTGATTGAATTTATAATCCGGTGGATTCTTATTAATGGGCTATAGGTACCTGAGATGACAGCTTTCTTTAGTTAGGAGTACTAGTTGTTTTTGTTGTTTTACTGAATTTCATGCCAGTTTCATAATCAGGAGAATGAAGTAGATGGAGGGATAATATTCATTATGGATTAAAAAACTCACACAAAGCCAAGAGTGAATCTGAGTGATGCTGATATTTTTACTCTATGGAAAAGAAGCTGTAAGAATGATGGAGACAAAAAGAACAGTCAGACATCTTATGCATTCATTCACACTTGCTGATATTTGTTGTTAAATCCTATAAAGAATATCAGGTGTCATTTTGCTGGAGGCACCAGATCTGCCTGAGCATATTTAAATTCTGAGATTCAGATTTTAAATCTTTTCTTCAGTGACTAAAATATGAATGATTTTGTACCTGAGGTTGCAATTTTTAATGAGTAGGACGAACAAGAATTTTGCACATGTTGCTGATGTTGCAAGAATAGTTATTTTCAAAAATTCACAGCTCTATATATCCTCCATTTACACACACAATTATTTAATCTGCAAAAAATAATGGCAACCATGAAGCCATAGTCAAGTACATAATGATACACAAAAAAAGCAAAATAGTAACCTTTATCCTCCTATAAGCAATGCAACTGTAATATCTGTTGTGAGTAGACATTTAATAATGCAAACGAATATTTCTGGCCTGGCAGATATTTTTGATTGCTCACCTTTCTAGTCACCACCACATCTTGGATAGCCAGAAGATCTAGTTCTCTCACTAGAGATTAACACCTGAAATCCAGTCTTGACAAGCTGTTGTGATGCCTAGTTCTGTCTGATCCCTCTTTCCCATCTCTCATCCCAGGAGACCTCTCAGCTGCGCAAGCCATTGCAGTGTACTGGAGCCAGAGGAGTTTCTGCAGGTTCCAACAGATTATCTGTTAGTGTCTGTCTAGTTACAGTTATCTATTTTATGCTATTCTGTCTTGCATTCCCTCAGGTTTTTCTGCCCTAGGAGGACTCTATTAGTATTTCTATTTGCATTCAAGTGAGAAGAACTGTTGGTCTGCTTTTTGCAGTTTAACTTTCAGTAATGGAGTATGCATGGATGAGAACTTAAGACCTATTTAAATTGTAGTGAAAGAAAAGAACATTATGGATGACTTAAATCTTAAAATTTCTCTTACTAGTTTTCTTTTTTTTTTTAAATTAGCAGAAATGGTCTTTTGTGTAGGGCAAAAGCAAATTTAATTTTCTAAATGGAGCCTTAGACCTTTTTAAAATAACAGGATTCTTGTACTTATCTTCCTGGTGAGGTTCATTATCTTTCCTACAAAAGACTGAAAGAGAGCTATTCACATTAGATAAGAACGCATGATAGCTTAAGCCAAAAACCTTTTTGCACTGAGAACTATGGATAAAGTGGCAGCATTACCTACAGGTGATTCTGTAATTTTTTATAATCTTCTCCTTCTCACTAACAGATATAGGAACCAATGCTGGTTTTAGTTCCTTCTGAATCTAGATTTGTATTCTGATGTGTGATATAACACCTTAGAGGTGAAAAAAAAGTTATTGTTTTGGGATTTGATGGCTAGTGGACCTAGGAAAACAAATAAGAGTATCTGCTAGAGCAGACTCTCAAGTCCTTCAGCAGAGAGCTTTTAACAAGCCTTTACTGCTCATTCGGCATTGAATAATCTTGTTTTTCCACCCACTTGGACTTTTATCACTCCACTTTGCAGAAAAATGATATATGCTGAAACAATCCCTTGTAATACCACAGTACCTGTAGAGAAGGAGAAAATGGTGAAGGTGAGATATTATTGCATGCTTTTTCTCTTCTCTATAAACTCGGCTATTTAACAGATGCACGCCCTATCTAGCAAACATGAGTCAGACATACTTGGCCTGAGGAAGGTGAGGATGGTCACAAAAAAAAAAATGTGCTTGTATCTATGTATCTTATTCTTTGTATGTCCAACTGAGCAGTGAACTGATTGTGGGAACATGCTTAGTACCTCTGTGATTTAAGGCAGAAGGAAGACTCATCACTTTAGTACTTTTCAGGATGGCTTGTAAATTTCCTCTGGCAATCACTCAAGTGGATGTGTCTGGAAAAACGGGCATTTACTGTCACTTAAGAGATTTTAAGGAAGTCTACCAACATGATGATAATCAGCAGGAGCATGCTGTCCCTCAGATCTGTGCCATGCAAACTGCCTTCTCCTAGGAAAGTCTGTTCTAAAGAGGCACATCAGAAACCTGTGGATAAAAAGATCACTGAACTTTCTTATGGTACAAATGGTTGATAGTTATTTAATCTCTGTTATACTGTGCCAGATCAACTAGGAGAGAATTTGGACTGAGAGAAAGATTTTATTTTATGCAAGGAGACTTTTTGCTATGACACATTGCAGGAATTGCTATAGAAGGGTGAAGAGGATTCTTCTTTCTCACTTTTGCTGTGATGAACATCCTACATTTTATAGGACCAGATTTGCGTAGTACAGAGGTGAAATATGTTATCACACTTTTTTTTGGTTACTGTTGCCAGAGAGTGAGATAAATCACAGACTGAAACTATTTTTTTGCTAGAAGAGTCATCTGAATATGTGAAGCTACTCCTTCTAATCCCTTTTCAGAAATTTGATAGATGGACAGTAATGCACTGTCAGGAATCCTTGGTAATTCATATAAAGGAATAAACCCCTCTACTTTATTTGCTAATGTTAGGACTTGCAATGTTTTATAATAATGCTTTACAATATTTAGAGTAGCTGCCTACATACAGCATATACTGTGTAAGTTGTTTCCAAGATCAAAACTGGAATTCTTGGCAAAATCTGAAATGTAAAAGTTCATATATTTTAATGCAAGAAGGAAGTGTTAAGTCATATATTTTAATAGGCACCAAATGGGACATTGGTGTTTTCAACTTTTTCTATATTTTGTATTAGAAGTTTAGAAGGGCAAGAAGATAAATGATCATGAGTTGATGTTTTTTTATAAAAGCAGTACAGCAATATTTTCTTGAAGGGATACTGCTAACATTTAAGTCTGTCTGTAGCTGTAAATGGATGTGAATTTATGTTGACTGTAAATAAATATTAGCAGAATAATGACCTACTGAGACAGCTTTATATTATTCAGTAAATTATTGTACATGTAAGTTGTCTGATATAGCAGCTGAAACAGGTGCAACACCAAATCACATCCTTAAGAAATCTCTTAATATATTAATATTTAAATTACTAAAAATCTACTGTTGTTTTTATTTTTTTTACTATGGGAACATACTTTTGTTGGTTACACTTATCTAATTGTCATGCAAATCTAGGAAAAGAAGTTTCAAATGGAGGCATGTGACAGAATAGAACTTAGATATATTGCACAAAGGTGTACACAGATGAGAGTGGAACTTTTTGCTTCTCTATTAAAAAACACATTATCTATCCCATGTGATATGATGCTACTTGCAGAAAGTATCATATGGGCTGCAAGAACTAATAAAAATTTCTGTTTTCCCTGACTTAAAATGAATCTAATTTCAATGCCATTATTATGTGCTAAGTTATGAGTTAATACCAGCTCTCAATCCCCTACATTCCTTCCTGTTTTAAAATCAAAGCTACTGAAGTGAGATCAGACTGTGCTTTCTGCAAACATATGTTGCTTTTGTTGGTCCTGCTATATTTAGTAGAAAACTAAAACCCTCACTTTAATTCTGGCAGTTGGTTGATTCTGATCTTATATTAGAGTGTCTGGTAATTTCACTAGTGTTAATATGCTTACCATGTAGTGGGTGGATGAGAATCCATCCATGTCTGTTCTTATATTGCTCTTGAGAAGACAAGGTGCCTAATAAATGCCTACAACAAACCTTTGTTCTCAGAAGTGTTATAGTGTTTTAAATGGACAACTTATGCAACACAGGGTGTGCTCTGGAATTTATGAATGGCTATGTAAGTTAAGATATAAGAGACTCTAGTCCTTTTCCAGCTATATTGATGGTTAGGTAAAATATAGATCTTTTTCCTCCACACCATAAACTGCAAACACAGCTGCATAATATACACAGTCAAATGCCAAGGACCTAATAAGATTTTGCTTTCCAGAAATATAAATAATTTAATCAGATTAATGACATTGTTCTACCTGAGGGATTCTATAATTAGTAGATTATTGAAGCAGCACACAAGTTATCTACCATTAGCACCTGGAGGAATTTCTGTTGTCTTAAAAAGTGGAATCAAATTATATGAATATTCCTGTCATGCAATCTGTAAAGATAATAAGCCTCTGGCATTTTGTAAGCTATATAAATCCATGGATTTCACATTAAATATTTAAAGCACAGGAGGTGTTATTTGTTAGAATACTGATAAAAATAGTTCAGCCATTACAGCTGCCTTTTCCATTTGGTAAATCCCTCTTTGTTTGATTTGCTTTCAAGCCTTTTTAATTTGTTGGGGGTTTTTTTCAGTTGTTTGGGGTTTTTTGCTTTGTTGGTTCAGATTTGGGCTTTTTTGGTTGGTGGTTGTTGTTGTTGTTTGGGTCTTTTTTTAATTGTTACATTTTTCCTGTTCCTCTGGAGGTGTGTTTTGGACTTTGTATGATAAACATTCAAAATATTTACAGACATTTTACCCTTTTGATACAGAGAGCATATTCAAACCAGGGGTATAAACGGATGTGAAGCAGGAAGATCTTTTTTGAACACCAAAGAAATATTGCTTAAAATACATTGAAAAAAGGTGTCTTTCTTCTGAATATATTTACAAAGCAGGAGCTTATTCTTTGCTCCATTTTAAAAGTTTGTTTGGGATAATACTGAAGATGGAACTCATCAAGGTCAAATATACATTTACATATCATAATGAGGGTGTTGAATAATTCTTGAATAATAGAGGCCATGGGGAAGATGGCTGGTGTCTTAAGAGACTGCAGAATTGAACAGAGGATTTTAAAGATGATAAAAATACGACGACTATTTGTCTGAAAGTGACCTCTTAACAGTTTCAGTCATCTGGCAATTTAAAGTGAAAAACTTTGTTGGTAAAAGTCTCTCTGTTTTTAATGGATTGCCATGTCAGGCTGGAGCTGCAGTCAGGATAACTGATGACCTTTGAAGTCCTTAGAATAAATTATGATTTGTGTGCAAGAGATGATAATGCAGTTAAAAAGATTTATGTAATAGTTCTTCAAAGAGCTTGAGAAATTAACACAGGGTCATAAATTAGTAGGATTTACAAGTAAGAATTACTTTACTGGGAGAGCCCTTTTCATCCCATATGGTTTTGCCTCCAGGCACTTGCTGATGTTTAAATGAAGAGATACCTGATGAAGCCTCCAGGCAGCTGTGAAATTACCGGGGCAGCTGTGTTGTTAACAATCATTCTAGCTTTAACAGCAGCCAGGTACTTCCCCTGTAGAGCAGTGAGCTTCTACTTGTAGGACATGTGTCATAACCTTGTCACAAAGTATTTTTAGACCTCAGGCTAAATGACAAGCTAAAAGCTACTTTTACCCTTTTTTGCTTTATGGGTGGCCTAAGTAAATCCTTTCTAGCTGTTCTAAAGTGTATTAGCACTCCACAGGACTTGTCCCTATCAACACGTAGATATTTCTTCAGTCTGCAAAAAAAATCCCATAGAAGGTTTTAATAGTGCTGTTCAGGAGATGCTTGACACCTATGCAAGAAATGCTTGATAATTTTTGATATTACCACTAGTGATGGTAGATATTTTTCAGTATTTAACTATAAAGATACAGACCTTCAAGGACAGGAAAGAAAGGGGCTTCAGTAATGACATCTGAACAGCATTGCTTCTTTGGCGAGAAGAATTACATCCATCTCCTCAGCACAGTCTCACGAAAAAGAAAAATTAAAGAAGGGATGTGTCTTTCCCTTCTGCCCCTCACCCCAGCACGTTTTAGCTGGAAACATCCCTACCATCATTCCACAGATTCTTTAAGGACTCTGTCTTAGAGTATGCCCTGATTTTCTAATGAGCAGAGTCACATTAAAACCTTAAACCTTAACTGTCCTGAAGTCTGAGAATTATGGCTTGGGTTTTCTTAGCAGACAAGAGAAACAGCAATTATTTCAGAGGTTTGGATTGATATGCCCTATGAATTGTGTTTTCTAACATACCTCAAAACATGCTGGATTAAGATCTATTCTACTTTTTTTCCCTTATCCTACCTATTTAAGAATAATATTGTGCACAACCCTACCTATCACCCTCCTGCCTAAGGAACTACTATCAAAACTACTATAATCTCTAAACTAAACTTTATTCACCTTTTCATGTATTTACAGACTATTGGTAAAGAAAATGGAGTGAAAAACATTACCTTTTGCTTTCATAAGCAATCATTTACTTCACCTGAGTCAGCAGAATGTTTAATGCAAATGTGGAGTAGTGTGAGGACCATGACTCCTGATGATTTTGGTTGCTGATAATATACAACTTGTTTCTTGCACAAAGCCTGAAATTTTGCATCTAGAAAAAGAAAAATTGAAAGTTAATTAAAAGGAATCTATGCATCTCATTAAAATTTATTTCAAACCTGACACAGAGAGGATGAAGTTTGGGGAAATGCCGGGTATTTAAACAGGGTAAATTAGACACCACTATTTTATCGATGCTTTTCATTGTAATTGAATAAGCTTTGGAAGCATCGATGCAATGGGCTCTGATTGTCTGTCTTAGCTCATTCCTCCACTACTTGGGCTTATTTTCTTACTGGTTAGATAAGCCATTCTTGTTACATCTACAGCTTGCATGCAATTACTGGTTTTCTTTTCCTTCAGTTAGCCGAAGATTGTGATAAGGTATTTTACTATGTTCTCTTACTCTGATTTCTAAAACTTCTGATTCTCATTTAAGACTTTCCAAACTTTATATCAGAAGGTGAATTAATTATTTACACATTGCCTTTTTTCCTAAATTTTATCTGAACAAGTATGAAAGTTTGATTATTGAAAAAGGGACCAGGTTGTCATCTGGCTTTATTGGAATATCTGTTTTTATAGCAAGAAGTTTGTTGATAACACTATCCTCAAAAGTTGTTGTGTACCTGTAACTTTTCTGTGCTCCAATCTCCAGTCATCTGGCATCCCATTTCCTGTCAGTAGTGGATGGTCTCTGTCACCCTGCCAAAGATACAAGGATACAGCACCACATGCATGTGATACGTGTAGTGAACTATGTTATCAGGCTGATTCAGGGCTGTGGGGGTGTCCTGGGCTGAGTAAACTGTAATGCCACTTTCAGACATTAGCTTGTACCCCGTCACTTAGCTGTGATGCAATAGTTTTCAATTTATTTGAGTCTGGACTGCTGCTTTGGCCTGAGCTCAGTGCTAGCTGGAGTCTGTCAGAAATTGTTGGGTGAGAGAGAGCTGATGCTTTTCAGCAGCACAGTCGCATGTGTGGCCATCCCACATAGTTAGTTGCTGGGCATTAAAGTGGTGTCTGTATTTTTTCTTCAGCTGTTGAACGGCTGAAGCCTGTTGTTGATCCAAGTCCCTGGCATCTGTTCCTGACCTTTGACTTGTATCTTGGCTCTGGCTCACAACCCTTGGATCATATCCTGGCTCTGGGTCCTGCCTCTTGGCAGCTTGTTTCGTTCCTGTCTTTGGCTTCAGCCTTGGCTTGTATTCTAACCCTGGCTCCAGACCCTTGGCTGTTAGGTGAGTTCCAGAATTTCAGTGTTTATCCTTGTTCCAGGCTTTGGTCTGAATTGGCTGTGCCCTTGTCTCCTGCAGTGAATGGTCTGCAAACATTTAATAACACTAGGATTGTGTACAAGGGAAGAAAATGTAATTGTTGAGGAAACTTGTCTCTGGATGTCCATGTTGCATCATTTGTCCCTGATATTCACCAGAATGAGGTCTTGCAAGGAAAGAAATGCTCTTCTTAGTTAAATTGAAACTTGACAAATATTTTTCCCCTGTTTTTTGAAGCATGCCAACACGCCCAGTCTAAATGCTGGTTTACATATATAGGAAAGGTTTGTGTATGTAGGAAAGGTGAAAATTAGTACTTTTGGTGTCCTGGAATATATACTTGGACTGTAAGCATTTTATACAACAGAGATATTAAAAAAGGAACAACCAACCAAAAAAGCCCCAAAAATAATTTTCAAAACACCAAAAAACAGAGGGGAAAAATAAGTTCTTACCTGTAACATTCATTCTCAAATTGTCCAAGTTTCTTAACTTTTTGATCCAGAAGACAGTAAGTGAAACAGTCAAGGGAAGAAGGTTTTTGATAGAGAGAACAACCTCTGTATCTCAACAGGTTTTAATTTTTTTCTTTTTAATTAGTGGGATGTGATATTTGACCCTAGAAGACTAGATCTCGTGGACCTGGATCTTAATCTGACCTGAGTCCAAAGGAAAGATAAGCTATGACAGAATGCTGGTCTTCAGGGAATAGACTTGCACTCTAATGTGTTGCCAGCTAGGAGCCAAGGACATGCAATAGCAAAACCCAAATATTTAAGGAAAACTGACAATACTGACAAAAACCTACCTACTGGAGTTTTTTCAATGCCTGTCTGCAGAGTAAGGTCTGATTTTGATTTCTTTTTGTAAATTGGCATGACCTCACATTCTGAGAGCACCTAAATCAGGAATAGCCTCGTCAGTCAAAATGTTGGGTTCTAGACCACTCATTTTCACACATACAATACATAACTGATAATTATGTTGGAGTCCTTTCTCAAAAGACCAAAACAAATAATCAAAATTAAAACACCACAACCCCTACCAAAATGCAAAGACTTTTGACCAAGTTGTGGATGGAACAGTAGTAGAAAGAAGGAAAGGAAGAATTTGGTGAGTGGCAGATGTGAGAGAGGCTATAACTTCCTGAGAGTGTACTAAGCCTGGCAAATCTTTCAGGAGGGCAGCAGACAAAGGGCATAAGAGATGGAAGACGGCACAGGAATGATCTGGAGGATTAGAACAACAGGAGACACTAGGCTTGCATGTAAACATTAGAAAGAAGACAGTTTTCTCACAGGAAGAAATTAGTGCATGGATTTAATTACAGTTCAGGAAGGCACTGAGAGTCTAAGTTGTGTTAGATAGAAAAATTAGTCAAAAAGGGGGCTGATTTGTAGGATAGATGTTACTTCTTCCCATGCCAAAAATTAATTCCATTAAGCTCAAACCTCTCTAGAATACAGAAAATTTATTTTCTTTTCCTTGTCTTTAACTGAGGCCAAGCTAGAGCCTGTTTTTTAACAGGAGTTACTATTAAGCACTTAAATCTAGACTGATTGTGTTTGTTTTCTCTGTCATTCCTGTCATACTTATTGACCACATAAGAGGCAAGCTGCTTTCAAGTCTGATTCTTGTAACAACACTCTCTCCTAATATAAGCATTTTCCAACCTGCTTTTTACTGTACATATTCTTTTTGCTCAATTCCAACTTCCAGTCTCTGTAGATTTCCCTGTAGTTCTCCAACCTCTTAGTAACAGGATTTGTTGTCTTGTGATGAATGTCTTGATGGTTTAAGTCTTCTTTATTGGATTTTTTAAAGAGTGATATCCTTGTATCAGTCTACTAAGCAGAACACTGGTAGATGCCTGAATATATGTTTTGGCAAAAGCAGGCAAGAGCAAGTGCATTGTTGTACGTCTTTTTGGATAGAGGTACTCAAGCATCTCTCTCCAAGTGGAGATCCTAGACTTGCAACTCAGGGTGTTAGAACTCAGATGATGAGCTGTACGTAGTTCTTACTTGTCTAATAAAGTACATTCCTGCTTAATTCAAAGTCACATTCCAGATTACACAATTGTGCCCTTATGTAACCTCTGATAAATATCCAACACAGCAAGTCATCTTGCACTCATTGTGTGGCAGTAAAGTATTGTCCTCTTCATAGCTGCAGACTTAGCCTGTCTGTCTCAGCTTCTCAGTCATTGTAGCCAACCTTCTCTAGAGGAAGATACACGGGGAAAAATAGCAGTAATGGGCCTTATTTCAGTCTTGTCACTCTTGTTGGGAATTATGTAATTGCCTAGACATAAGGCCTGGCTGGAATTAGGACTACATACAGTAGCCTTCTGGCTGGTTCCACGTTGAGCTGCTTTGCTTTTTATTTATTTTTATTTTTCTGTTGCGTATGTTAATGGTTTAGGATATAGCAGTGGAATAATTAAAAGACTAAAGCCCTTTGAATCATTGATTGCATTTGGAGAAACCAATTTAGTGGTTTTACAACTGGATCTGACTTTTAGTTTCTTTCAGGCCATGAGATTCAAGTCCTTTTCCAGCTCTGTTAGGTCCAATAATATTTCTTAGGATGCTCATAAATCTTACTCAAATCACCTCTGTACCCTTGTTTGTGCTTTCCTCTCTTCATCCTGTCCCATGGATGCAATGTATTTCATCAAGTCTCTATCAAATCTACCAGTCTCTGCTCCTTAGCCATTGTTGCCTACTGTTTTCCCTCTTGTTTTTACACACATGGTCCTTTTCTCACCAAAATCCAAGCACTTCCCAGTAAAGAGACATAGGATATTGTGCTCTTGTAAGTAGGACAATGCTTCCAGGGCCAGTGTAAAAGAATGATATCTGAAGTTCATATAGTTCAAACCCCCTACTCAAAGCAGAAGAGTCCTTTCCCCAGCTGAGATTAATCCTCCAGATCAGTCTGTTATCTGTGCCTGACAGGTACCAGGTTTGCCCACCTATAACCCACAAAATTTACCATTTATCTCCAAGAGGTTCATATTTCTAAGACTAAAATCTTACAGTATGGGGCTTGTATTTGGCTTAGCAGCATTTTTGTATCAAATTGTGCTGACCATTATCAATCCTACTTATCCTCAAAAATCAACTTGGCTAAATTGTTATGCTTAACAGTATCTCTTAGCTCAGCAGAATTTTTTTATCTTCCTGTTATGTCTCATAAAATCACGTTTTCTGCTCTTTCTGGTTTATGTTTACTTGTTTTCGCAAGGAACCTCAAAAAATCTAATTGTTTTACAAGAAAAGCTATGCATTTGAAAATATTTATTGCTTCGGTATTGCTGCAAATTATGTTATCATACCAAGATTTGCAGTCCACACAACAGTGAAGCACGTGCTTGGGGAGAGTCTGTGGTCAACCATTAGGTTGTTATTTTTTCATAAAATAGTTTTTCCTGGGAGAGTAACATCCTGTGAGTCTTTGGTTTTAAACAATTTACTGGAAGAAATGCAACCAGCATATCATCTATTTATGTATACATTAGCACCAGCTGCCTTTGTAATTTGAACTGCCTGGATTAATCAAGCAGCTACCTGATTAAAAATTGGACTACAAATGAGTGAGTAAATACTTAGCTGTTTTGAACAAGTCAGAGTTTGGGGGGTTTGTGTCAGCACTCTTGCTGGTTTTTTTGGCAGCTATATTAACGAGCAGCTTTTCTTTCGTTGTTCAAATAAAAGCAAAACAGCCTTTGAATTTTGTACTCAGAAATTCCACTCATCTGCCTAATGTTCTTTTTTTAATTAGAAGGATACACATATGACTTAATTAATCAAGCCTGTCTTAGGGAGTTATGCATTTATTAATGGTTTCTGCACTCAAACACATTATTAAGGGATTTGTGCTAAGTACCTGACATAAAACAGCCTAATTTTGCTTGCTTTGCCTAATGTATTGAGAAACAGCTTGTTGATCAGATTTCAAAACATTCATGCTAAGAGCTAATGTCCTATTTAGAATGTTTAAAAATGCAGCAATTTGGCAACTGAGTACACTACTGGGTTGTATTTAAAATGAAGTCGGTGCCAGACAGAAATGAAAAGGGTGGAACTTTTTTGACCATAGCGAAGATAGAAGAAATTAAAATAAGAAAGATTGCTTTGCTCTGGGTTTTTTTCCTTCCTTTTTTTTTTTTCTTTTTTAAGTAGAAATTAAGTGGAATAAAAATATACTTTTATCTATTCATCAAGAAGTGGAATCTGTGATTGGCTTTTGTTTTTCGACATGCACCTTTGAGTTCAAGTAACATTTCTTCAGTCCAGCTTCATGACATTCCATATTACCCAGAGTACGAGAACACTTCTCCTACAAGTGCTTAACTTCAGTAATATTCCTGTGTCTCATCCTATGTAGGGACTGACTATCCCCATTTCTGTATAAATGTACTATTGCACTGGTGGATTTACAGAGAAATAACAGATGCTTGTCTTTAACAAAAGACAAGATTTGTTTATAACAGTGAGGTACATGAATACACACTTTCACACTAACCTACATGAAGGTAAACAGAAAACCTTCCCAGAAAGAAGAAGAAGTTATGCTGATGTGGTTAGAAATAACGTATCACTGTATAAGGAAAATTTCAATCTTTAGAGATTGTCTCTCAGCGAGGAAAGCTGGCTTCTATCCATTTGGGTTTGAGTGTGAGTATGTTCAGTTCTTTGGGGCACTGTATTTTTACCCTCTTTAATGTCCTGCCTGAGACAAGGACACTATGCTATTTCATTTTGATTTTGCTGATCTAGGACAGATAGATTTGTTTAAACTGGTCCTTCTCCCAGCTGTAGTTTTCTAGACACTGCAAGCTGCAATTCACCTGCTTGGGGAAATGTGAAGGATCCCAGTAGAAAAAAACGTTATTACACTACTTAGCCCCAAGGAACCATACAAAACCCGCCACTTTCTAAAGCTTTAGTCTTCTCAATGTCTTAAAATATTTTTAAGTTCTATTTATTTAAGATTTGGGATTCTCTCAACCATTCTCTTCCCCACTCCCCACTTTCTTACAAGAATTCTTTAGTCCTCTGTCTAAAATAATTGGTGAAAGCCCTTCATTGTAACTTTAGGCCTGTTTGTCCCTTTTGGGTGATTTGTTACTGAAAAGTTTACCTGGAACTCCCAGGCAGTGACTGCTAACATTTGTCCACTGGTATTTTGGGTGAATAGAAGCTAATCCTGACTCAATCTTCTTTGTTAGTTCAGTTAAGTCTACAGGAAGGAGGCACAAAGAGTTTGAAAGGAATTTAAGTCCCACATGTGTACTTTAGGTCTCATAAAGTGTGCATGGACAGTTTCTCCAAATTTAAATGAAAGCTTGAAAAAGACATAGTTAATCTTGGAGAAACAGAAAAGTACTTTTGTGGTGTATGGAAAGGAGAACAGGAAAGGGAAAGAAAGAGAAAATTGAATTATTTTCTAAAGGTTAAACCAAGCATTTTGAATTAATGTTGAAGTCTCATTTCCTCCTCTCTGATGGTTTGCCTGTCACTGAAGAGGATTAAAACTATATGGGATCTGAATTCATGTAAATGTTAATGTGTTGACCTTATCCTGCTTACTTCATTCTTCTGCTTCCCATGGTAGTAAGACTAACACTCACAGACTCTTTCAAAATGGACTCTTCTTCCATGTTATCCAGCTTCGTCAAAGAAAAATTCAGCCTGAATCGTGGCAAGGTGTAGAGATGTTTGATGAGCTGTGTTTGATTTATTTTCAATCTTTGAAAATGCTGTTAATTAGTCTCTTTTTTCTTCCTTTTAACTACTTATACTACCTTTTAACTACATTTTCTTGCTTATAACTATTTCATTTTCCTTTATAAACTAGTGACATCTCTTACACAAAGTTAGTGAGCTTGATACAGAATTCCATTAAGAGCCCCATACTTAAGGCATGCTAGTCTAGAACAAAGAGCTGCTTTGACAGTTTCCTTATCAAAGGAATGCAGTTTTCTAACAATACTGGTATGATGCATCTGTAATTTGCATTCTGAGCAATGATTTGTGACTACTTTACCAGTAAAGGCATAGAAATGTTGGACTTCATTTTTTATGTTGAAAATGACAGTTTTAATCTGGAGGCAAATTCAAGAGCTGACTGTCAGAGGTTGCCAAATGTTTCACAAGGAGTAGATATGTAATTTAAACTTTCATAGCCACAAAAATTATGTTAGGATTAACTAAAGTATGGGACCATAATTCCTTTAGTTTCAATCATCAGAAATTATTTTGAAGTTGTGTACTCAGAAGACTAGAAAAATTGTGAACTAATATGTGAAGTGGTTGTTTATAAATTAAAGCTGTTTTTTCTATTACGAAAATTCATTATACTACTAGAATAGTTGATTCAATATGCTTCTAGACCATAATTTTAGTCATGGCAAACAAGATTACTAGCGTATTGTCTGGACAATAAATGTCTAATTAAAATGAAAGTGACATATAAGACACTCAGGAATTTTTGGAAGCAAGTGTAGGGGAAGGGAGTTACAATCAGTGCAAGAACTCACAGAAGACAAATATTGACAAAATTATCAAAATTTAATGAGTTTGTAAAATAATCACAGATTGGAGCTGTTTACTTTGGAGAAGAAAACAGTATTTAATAGCCCATTCCAAAAAGATTTATGGTAAATGTGAGAGAGCAGTAGAGCAGTAGTAGTTAATGTAGTAGGCAGGAAAAGTGGATTTGTTGTATTGGAAGCAAATGATCAGCAAATTGCAAGGAAATTATAGTAGTTTTGGTCTCAAATGGGTTTTCAGTAGGTTTGCAGTGTATCGTACACAGGTCAAAACCCTAGATATACTGAAAGGTGTGACTTGTATCCTCCAAATCTTGACGCTTTGCATTTTTTGTCCTTTTTTTCCTCATAACTTGCTGATTGTCCTTGCAGAAATCATTCACTGCTTGGCTATCTCCAGACGACCTGATATATTCTTTGCTGCTCAACCAAGCCAGACACCTCCTCAGATTGTACCATAGCTATTTATCAGCCTGTGCTCCTGTTCTAGTCTTCTTTCTTTTTTCCACAGAGGGTTTGGTAATGTGTGTGCTATGTACTTCGACTACATCTTGGCATTCTTCCCAGGACCACATAGCCTTAGGTACTAGAAAGTGCTCAAAAGTCCTGCATGCAGTCTGAATGCAACTTAGATTTTGGCAACAGTTTATGCTACTTTATTTTTAGATGACTTAGGTAACAGCGCTCTGCCTGCTAGATTTTACTGGGTGACAGCAAATGAGTCTGTGTACTTCGTGGCAGATCAGAGGTCTTGCACTTGTTACAGGATAGCCGAGTCTTTGGAGTGTTCATGTTAAGTAGTCAGCTGCATGTGCCTTTTCATCAAATTTTTTATCTCCAAGTACTGTATTTGGATATACGTTTAGAGTAGCTGGGTTTGCCCCTAGTAGAAGCACACATATTAGAGCATACATATTACTATACTGTTGTGGGTTTTGTTTTCCTCAAATATCTGCTAAACTGTCCCATAGCTGTATGTTCACAATATGCTGTAAGACATGGTGCATGTTCCTAAATAACCTTGTGGATTGTCTCTTGGCTGAAATTGAAACTTCAGCAGGGCATTTGTCCCACCGGGAGCATAAATGTCCGATGCAACTTTTAACCAAGGGCGTCTCATTTTTTCCCAAGAAAAGACCACATTTGAGTAGTGTGTACTGCGCCTTCCTAGCTCTGGTCACAGAGGACCTCCAGACACAGCCTTGTGGCATCTATTGCAGTTTTCTAAGGGGGGAAGCAAAACTAGTAAACTGTTTCACTAGTGGCTGCAGCTTCTGAAGACAGTTTTCTTTCTTTCTCTTGCTTCCTTTTTCAGAATAGCCGTGTCCTGCACTGGAGCCAATGTCTGGCTCTTGCTTCCCACTTCCAGCTGTTCCTGCAGCCATCCAAACTCATCCCTGCAATAAAGTCTGGACATCTGTGGCAGCAGTTGGGAGCAGGGAATGAAAGCCAGGGCTTTGAGGGCCGCCAGGTCTCTATCTAGTGGTCTGAATCCTTGCTGTGCAGCACATTCCCAGGCTCCGACGATGGCTGCCTCTGGCTTCACAGCGCTCCTCGGGCCAGCGCTGGTGCTGGCTTGCTCAGTGCTGGTGTGGTGGGGAGCACAGCCAGCTCGCAGCACTCACAGTCAGGGGGTTCATCAGTCTTGGAATGAAGAGGCAATGATTTCATCACTGCATGATTCTGTTTGGCCTTAGGGAAAGGTATTTTCACTGCTGGGTGGTACAAAGGGAAGTGGCTTGCTAGATGTGCTGGCAGTTTCACAGGGCTGCGTGCAGACAGAGCCTGCAGACCAGGAGCCCACCAGGACACACAGCTAACCACCCCTCCACTCATCTTCTGAGCACACAGGAGAGATGGGGTCAACATAAGCACGTCTTCCTTTTGTGAAGGTGCATACTGGTTATGGTGTGTGAAATTTGTGCATGCTGAATTTGCTTTTTAGGCAGAGATTCAAGCACTGCTGCTCTTTCCCAGAGTCTAGCTGCTGAATGAACTGTCAAGCCTCCCACTTAAAATCTTTCCTAAGTATACGTACAGGTACATCTTTCAACAAATATAAATTAGCCAATTAAAAAAATAAACGTGTGTAGTATTTTTATTTTTTTCTTTTTTCTAGGCAGCAATTAGTTTTTTGCACGTTTGTGTACAAATACAATTATGCTGATAGCTGCCATTGGGAAACACCCCTTCCTTTTCTCCTGGAAAAGGTCTGGTTGACCCAAGTGAAATTGAAAGAGCTTCAGAAATTGCTGGGGCTGTAAATCCGTATGCTTGCTTTTCTCTGCCTCCATCAGTAGTGAAGTCTTTGAAATATTTTATAGGCTTCTACAGACCTTGTACATTTCAAGGCACTTGGGCAGAAGTGCTTGCTATTGATATCCCATACACTTTGCCTGTATTAAGTGGATTAGGGAAGTACAATTTTTGTTAAAAGGACTTTTAAATAGTGTTATCATTTTAGCAGGTAATACTAGTAGCCTAGGCTTGCCCATACAGAGAAGATAGATAAAGGAAAGCCTTGAGAGAGGTGTGTTTCTGAGGTACGAAAGATGGGTACCCTGTCTCTGTACCTTTAGATTAGGTTCTCTGGCTGTAAAAGGATGTCAGACTTGCATAGGTGCATATTACTGAATTGCTAATCAGACCTGAATTATGAAAATGTCACTGAACTCATATAATCAGTCCTAGTTTTGAAGCCCTGGATTATTGCAGTCTTTTTTCCCAGTGGCTTCTATTTGGTGAACTGTGACTCACATTACTTTTTCTGTTTCCTTGCCAGTGAAACTTTTAAATGGAAGAATAGTAAAAAAGCTTTGTAGAAGGTAGTGCTTTCTTAGTGCACAAGTGTCATTGCTCATATTGGGAAAACGGATACTCTGACCGCAGGTGTTTGTGGAAAAAAAAAGAGTGGTAAAGACATTGGAATAAACAATAAATGTGGCTAAATTAAGTGGTTCTTCATTCCTAAGTTGATAGTTTTAAAAAATACTGAATTATATTCAGCCAAAGTTACTATAAAAACTACAGCAAAAGATGCTGTTAATTGTTATGAACAACTAAATTATTTAGCTTTTCTATAAAAGAAAAAATTCTGCTTTGTTTTAAATGTACTTATATTAGATTCTGATTTCACAGCATGGCATTACATTAAACCACTTTTCCTCTGAGAGGGCAAAGTTAAGGCTTTTCAGTGGTATTTTTAATGACGTTTAGCTAGTGATGGAAAAGTTTTACTTGGGAATCCATTACCAATCTTAGAGCAGCTGCTAAGGATATTTTGTCTCCTCACATACCAAATGGTCTTTAAGTGAAATGTGTGATTAAATTTATATGTCCTCTCATGCCCTTCACAGGGAAAAATACCAACTTAGCGTGCACACATGTTCTTCTTGTGGAAGCCTTTTGCAAATGCTAATTTGGCTCTATACTGTAATGAAACAAAGTTATTGTACACCTTACTTGTTGTTGCTGTTGTTATTGAAAGAAACATTTGGTCAAATTGCCAGAACTTGAGTGGAAAAAAAAACAGCTGCTTTTCTGTGCGCTGTGAAATTTGTCTCTTAACTTCCTGATATACTTGGCAAGGTTTTTAAATCAATGTTAAATAGGAAAACATCCTGATCAGCTGCAAAGCCTTGTGTTTCTGAAAGACATTTATAAAACAATTCCTGACTATTTCACAAATAACTGCATACTGCATTTGCTGGAAATGTGTACCATATGTTTCCTTGGGGATTAAGCTTTTACCTTTAGATACTGGAAAGCAGATAGATTTGCTTTGAATAAAAGGCACAGAGAAACAGAGAACCTGAATACCACAACAGATTTCACAGAAAGCATGTTGTCTGGAAATACGGAATTTTTTACACGGTGAGCATGGGACAAGGAGTAGGAATCACTGCATGATGACAGTATTGGGCTGGGATTCAGACTGCAACAAACTCTGGGGATCTAAATTGCTCCACTCTGAAGATGCTTTTCAACAACACACCTGCCAAGAACATTTTCATTCTACAGACAAATCAATTGGCAAGAATAGGTTAATTTTCTTCTCAGATTAGAGGCCAGGCAAACTTCCTGACTTGTGAGGCATGCCACAGCTGCAGACCGAAGCTTCAGGCATCTTTGTCCCATGTCTGCTGCCATCACCTACTGATGGATCAGACTGGGACTTTCTTGCCCATCCCTCCCACTGATAAACCTCTTCTATTTCTCCTCTCAGCTTACTTTTCGCTCTGTCCTTATTAACTTGTAAAAGAAAAAGTAGAAGTAGGTGATGATTTCAGACTTGGCTGTTATGCTGTGACAAAGCTGTCAGGCTGAGGCTCTAAACCTTAAAATTTCTCCCATGCTGTTGCACACTTGCAAAAGGGGATGATGAAAGACTGTGAACAATCCTGGGATGGTATTCTAGCTCTCACCCTTTTAGGTTTTCATTAAACTGATCTTCCAGGCTTTCTGGCAATTGAAAATTTGAGATGAAAATCTAAATTGCCTAATTGAGAGAATGAGAAGAGCAGTCAACAGCTTTCTCATCAGTTTCTCCTAGAGGTAAATGGTGATATGATGGGACATGTGGTACAGAAAAATGAATGATTGGGCCACAGAAAGATTTAGTTTGAAATAATAAAAGCCAGGATTTATTTTCTCTCTTTTTTGATGCAGTGTAATTACTATGCAAAATATAGTTATTTCATAGATGTAGTCTTCAATGGAGTTATTTTTACAATGAAATTAACTATGCCACCAATCACTAAAATATCTTAAAATTAAGACATTTTGGTAGCCATCTCTTGGGCAGTGGCACTGTATTCATGAGTTGTCGAGTTAGGGCACAAGCCAGCGACTAGATGTTGAAGTAAATTTAGGTATCCTGCATGTCTCTATATTGATTTTATTTAATTTTGTAATATTCATGTGTTTAAGGAGAGAAAACGGGAGAAGCAATCTCTTGAGGAGATGTTCTTGCTGCTGTATGTTTTGAAGTAGTCTTTGCAAATAAACAAACCCTTCAGGTAAGTGAGAGCACTGGCTGTATTACTGATCAGTACATTCTAGAAAACTGAATGTCTGGTGACATTATTGTGGATGTTACACTTTTAATAGAGAAGAGTATGAAATTCTGCATATAGTTATTATGATAAAAGGCTTCAGATAGACAAAATCCATTGATGTGTAGGGTGAATCTTTAAAAAGTGCATAGGCATTAGTTTATCTGGATATTTTCTGTAAGACCTTAAAATAACTATGTTCTGGACATCCCTCGTCCTTTCCATCCTAAAGTTTGATTTGAAAATGAATAATTTATCTACCGATAAAATCTTTACAGGGTTAAAATAAAAAGAAAAAATAAGACATTGCTGCTTTCTCTGTTGGACTAAA
Source organism: Sturnus vulgaris (assembly GCF_052056855.1). Taxonomy (NCBI): domain Eukaryota; kingdom Metazoa; phylum Chordata; class Aves; order Passeriformes; family Sturnidae; genus Sturnus; species Sturnus vulgaris. The sequence continues at coordinate 45,138,904 of NC_142283.1, forward strand.
GTTATCTCAAGCATTGAGTGCTTCATTACCTCAACCTGACATTTGAGCACTTCAAGAAGAAATATTCTGGCAGAGTCACAAGCACAGTTGGTTCTCAGTAACATGCTGTATTTGTGATAGGTGATTCTCAAGTATGCCAATGTACTATCTCAATCACTGTGTAAGTGAGCAAAGAAGATGAATGGAGGTTCATAGCACTTGTTTGACAGCACAATTTTTGTGTAGTCAAAAGACGGGTACATTCTCCAATCACCAGCAAAAAAAAAATCTAACTAATTTATTCTTTGTTTTATTGACAATACAGGTCTTCCAGAGGTAACAGAAGAGGATGTGATATTTGTGCTTCTTTTTGCTCAATTAGAGCCATTTATTTCTTTGAAAGCTTTTTTAGGAAAAATGACTTTTCACATGTACTACACTGACCCTTGACTGCTCAAGGGCTAAATAATATTATCTTAGATAGAGAGTAAAATTCTCGTGGGGTATTTCCTGGCATAACTCTGTGGAAATTATTGAATAGTTAGAGAAGTATATTAATAAACATATAATCTTACTGTTCAAAAATTAAATTATATATTCGTAAGGAGCTTATACTTCTTGTGCTGAAACTTACTACAAAACATAATACAGCCATTTTCATTTCCGAAAAGGTGTAAAACACCTTTAATGATACCTTCGGCCTTCAACTATTTTATAAATAATGGCAATTCTTAGGGTTCGTAAAGAGATTTCTAACTTCCTTCTAAAGATGGGGAAACTAAGGTTGAAGCATTTTATGCTCTTTCAAAAAAAAAATAGTGAAGAAAAAAGGGATTTGAATCTCAACTTTTGACACCAGCTTGAATAAGCTCCTTCCTTAATTGTGTTCATTAAACTCAGCATTCCAGAAGGTGCTCCCATTTCTGTGCTACTGCTTTATCTAGGACTAAAATAGGGCTATGGCTAAAATAAATTCTTTGGCCCTCCTAAAATCAGGAAAGTTGAGCCAGTGGTTGACAATTGTTTGGCACACCTGGATTCAAGTCCTCTGTTGGTTGGCTTTCTCAGAAAGATCTTCAGTACCTGTGAAGGAATGTAAGTAGAACTAGGCATCATAACCAAAAGTGTGATTCACAATTCCATGCATAACTGTCTATCGCCCTTTATTTTTTGGTAGTGAAGTTCTTAGTCCCTAGAGGTGTGCCAAAAAAGGTTTTCTCTTGTTAGTGCAGAGGTGATCAGTGCCTGAGTTTTATCCAGAATTCAAAGTAAAACTCCTCCAGTTTCCACCACCTTTCTCCCTGGGCACCAATCTCCTGTAGAAGCTGGTCAAGTATGCATGGTATTCACCCCTGTGAAGCAAACCCATGCAATTAGATTTCACACACAGTACATTAATGACCATCTCTTCCTCTTCCTCTTTCCCTGCTTTTCACCTTTCGGCATTGGACCAAGTATAGTGTATAATATATGGAGTGAAAGACTTGAGTTTTAGTTTCTGCTCTCACAGGGAGAGATATCTGCATATTTTGATTTAGAATTATTATAGAAATATTAATATTTATAGCTCAAATATGACATATAGAGCTGCTATTTCATGAATATGGTCTTGCTGTTTTGGAAAACTTAATTGCATGAGACTGTTCATGAATTTGTGACATTTACTGTTACAATCAGAATAATGCTGAATGCCTCACTGCTTTTTAGTCATTCACATTCCTCTATGATAACTGTTCTTGGAGGGGATTTATTCATTAAGCTGGGCAGCTTACTGATTTTAAACTGTTTTCTGTTTTGTGTTCTGGACATTAATTGCTGGTGGCTTCACTTCAGTGAGCTCTCATCTGTATTTTAGTTTTGGTGCCTGCTTTGTGTGGGATTGCTCTTATTGTAAGCACAAATTTACTTTCAGACAATTCTTTTTGTTGGCAGTTATCTACAAATAGCACAGAAACCATGTCAAACTCATTTCACTGAATGAAGAAAAATTGTTGTAGTTCATCCTTTCTTGTTTGTTAGTTAGTTCACAGAATGTATTAAGAGAAACTTACTTTTGGCTTGGTTTAGGGTATTTTTTCTGAATAAAAAGTAAACAACACCAAACATCTTTTAAATGGAACATTTTCCTAGCATCTGGGAAGTGTCTTCTCTTCACTATCATTATAAGCAGTTTTATATACTTCTGTTTCACTAGATCACACAAAGGTTGATTGTAACTATTTTCAACTATTGATGATTGATGAAAAAAATGGCTGTGAGAATTATAGCCAATCAGTCATATGCAATGTTCTTGCAGCTCAGAGTGGGATTTCAGTAGAGCTCAAATGTCACTTATTTCCATTACTCTTGAAGTCCTATTCAACTCTTTTTCACATCAGAAGAAACTGGTCCAGTTTCTAGTATCTGAAAAAATATAGAAGAGATCCTACTAATTCAGGAATCATAAATTATCTTCTTGGGAGTAAAGAGAGAAAAATGACAGGCAAGCAACTGCAAGACATTTTTGAGCACCTTCAGCTTATTTCACTGCTTATGAAACAGAATTCTTCCCAGTGATATAATGGTGGTTCAAAATGTTAGGAGGCTGAGATTGTAGAGTCCCTGAGGAGAAAGAGGATAGAGGCAGCCTGAGGTACCATGTGCACAAGTCTATGTGTTCTGTGTGTGTGTACTGGGTGACATAACTCTTGCACGGGGTTAATAGATTTCCTCTATTCTCCCTATACTGATGGACACACATTTGTCAATCTCAGTTCTGCAGTTTTCAGATTTTACTCTAGGAATTTTGTCAGTCTCTAACTAGATTAGTAAGATTTTGTACTAGATTAGCATTTCCCTGCTAATGGATGTCAACATAGGAGAAATATTCTCCTTTTTCATACTTTGCAGAGATCCTTGGTTATAGTCCCTAATAGAAGTAACTCCTCAGTACGATTAAATTTGAATCATAATCTGTATTACAGAGGTGCTAAGCCTTCGTGCAGTTGAGGTCAAATGCTAAAAGCTAGACATTCTTCTATTTACCATTGGGGATTCTTCAGGAAACTGATTTTCCAGTCTTGGCAAAGGTTTAATATTCAGGCGTGGATGATGCTTAGAATCAATAGTTTTCACTGCCCATCATCAAATTTCTGATCATTGCAGCTCAAGAATTGTCTGCTTATCTTGTTTAAATAAAAGTCCATGCACTTTTCCAGGGCTCAGGGAGATGATAAATTTCTTTCTTTTTTCAGAGTAAATCTGCGTCCACAGTAATGTATTGTTACAGATAGCAGTCCTGATCCTGAAAGACAAAGCACTATATCTTAAGGGAAGAAAAAAAATCTATCCTATATATGCAAACTTCAAATGTGATATTTGTAGAGTTTCTGTTCAAATGATGGATGTGTGTCATTGCTTATGGCAAATTAAATTTAAGTAAGTTTTCCTGAAAATAACTAGGCTGTGAATGTTACCCATTATGCAAATAACTGTAAATGAAGAAAAATGAAGCTAAGAAATGTAAAATACAAATATCATTTATGAAGTATGCAGTTGGTGACTCGATTCAGATTTGAATGTTTTAGAGAGGAACCTCAGGGAAAAATTTTCACACTTTGCTCATGGAGTGAGCCTGCAGAGTGTGAACATTAGTACTTTCCAGATAACCCTCACACTCTGCTCCACATGCCAAGATAAAAGTTCTCCATGACCTTTCAACTTTTTATCAAGAACTGAAGAAATATTGTTGTCAGTGTCTGAAAAGACTGTAAATAATTGGTTCTACTTTTAACATATATCTCTGAGTTTGTATCAAAATATAATTTTGTATAGTAAGGAAAAGAAGTAAAGAACCCAAGCTAACACAGTCCTTGAACATCTTCTTAGCCTTCTTAGTTTTATTTAACAATAAATCATTATTTTACAATGCCCTTTTCCTGCAAATGTAATTTTAATTTTCTTTTATCCACTGTTTTAGAGATTGAAAAATATGTCAGCCCCAGGCATTCTAATTTCCTGCACTTTGCAAGCATTGTATTTAGCTCTTGGCAATATAATATACTTATAAGCAATGTCAGAATATCATGACCCTGTAAATAAATTGGAGAATGACAGATTTTGGGCCTCTCTTTAAATTAAAGATGGACTAAAAAGGATTTTGGGTTACAAATGTATTAATGAGATTGTGTTGCTTCTCCTCCAATTTTTATTGCTTTAAAAGTATGCCCCCCTGAGAAAAACTTTTGGATAATTAACAATGGCAAACTATAGTTTTATTTGCTTCAGTGAAGGGATTCCAAAACCTTAGAGGGTCTTACCTTCTGAAAGAAAAACTATTGAGATTTATTAGACTTTCAAGCCATATTCTCATGTAGAATAAAGATGATTCAATAATAATTTTTTTCCCATTGTAATGTCAAAACACCAGTAATTGGGGATTTGTGGGTCCAGTGTTCAAAGATACATTTAACATTTATGTGTAAAAAATATTTGTTTTTTAATCTCACAGGATACAGGATTCACTATCTGAATAAGCATATCTCTGTATGCCAACTGCAATCATATTCTTGCTGGTCTATACATGTCTCCTTTTGTGGCCTCCTGCCTGTAGCCGTTTCAGTAGTTTCCAGTGAATAAAGATACAATCTATTTCTGCAGGTCAAATAATCCTTAGCCGCCAGAAAAGTCTAAGGGAACAGAGCACTGCTTACTTGGCTGATTGCGTCCAAACAGAAATCAAGACTGTAAGTTACATTCTAAAAGCAAGGGCACAGAGGCTAGATTTTGTAGGCAGTGTGATCGGTTATTTGCATGTTTCCTTCCTTTTGCGTTGTAGGAAGGTGTTTTGTCTTGGAGATGAAATAAGCAAGGGCTAAACTAATTAACTAACCAGCAATGATCTACAGTCTCAGCACCTCACATTCCTGGAGATTTATCCCATTTTGAATACACTGCCATTTCCCTCCAGGGAAATAAAAATTGCTGCCTATTAAAGATGGGGACAGAAAAAGGCACCTTCACTGGAGACAGCCTGTACAAGAAAATAATACTGTAATCATTCCCTCCAATCAGCTGAAAAGGATTAAATCTTCTGCTTCTAAAGTAATGTTCCAATTGAGCCTTGGGGAAGAATAATTCATGATTAGGGAGAAGGCTGGTCTAGCAAATGTGAACATTATGTCCGTTACTTAAACACACTTCCTGGGCTGACTGCTAATGTACCCAGGGGACCTTGCAGCAGCAGCAACTGATAGGAGCTATGAAATAGGCCGACAAGGACAAGAAGTATTATCATCTGCATTCAACAGCACTACATAGACTTTACCACTGTTAAATCACTGCCTTTGGTAAATAGCCCAGATAACTCATTTTAATAGAAGAATTCTTCTCTTCTTTATGTGTATTAAACAACAGACTCTTATGAGCTGTGGCAGTGTATTGATTCCTGGGAAAGGCAGCATGAATACCAATTCTGTAATTTATGCTGTTTTGTGGCTCTGGCTGTATTTGTTATGCATAGTGTATTAAACATTCAATAGCTCAATTTAATCTTTGCAGCCAAATTGCGCAGCATATCATGCCAGATAGTGGTTGTTTCATATACACAGCCCATCTGCTTCCTGTTCTATAATTCATTCAGCAGGCAAAGTTACTGGCAGCCTCAGGCTACCATATATATATGTGTGTATATATATGTGTGTGTGTGTGCATGTGTGTATATCCGGACATACACACACAATACAGACTTAGACATACGTGCAAACTTACCTAAGGGTATCAAAAGGGTTTGATGCTCCTTCATTTTTTTGGTGTTACTCTATGACCGAAAAAACCCACTAAAATTGTCACAAAAATTTGTGTCTTAGAAAGGTGGGTTCTTAATTTTAAAGGAACTCTGGAGGTAGTATTCCGACCTTCAGCTCTGTGAATGTTTTTAGAGGCAAGTAGTAATTCAGAGTTAAGCTAAAGCAAAACAAAGCACTCTTTCTCATCCAGGAAAAATAGCTCTTTCCAAATAGCTCCAAGGGCACACTAGTCCTAAGGATACATCTGTACTGAAGCCCTAACCTATACTCTGGCTGTTATGTTTCAGTTGTCCTATTAGCTTTATGTACGCCCATTGCGTGCAGGTATTCAATGTGCACTTCTCAAAAAATTGCTTTGAAGTTATCCTAACCATTGCAGCTGGGGCATTAGACTCCAGCCTGAGCTGGGGAACTACTGCTGGTAGCTGTGCAGGACACATCTCTTGACAACTCTGCAGGGGAATTGGTGCCAGAGGTTTCTCACCCAGCTTTCAGATGCTGTGTGTTGGAAGCCTTGGTGAGCTGGAGGCTGGTAATATCCACTGGTAGGAGGTATTCTAAAGTGGTTTCACTCAACTAAAGGTCTTGTCTTCCTTATCTGTGAGATATTCTAACATAAAAGACACCCTCCAAATGTGCTTTGCATTTCTTTCCTTCTTCCAGTTATATCTTCAGATTACTTCCCCCTAGTAATTTATTTGCGATTTTGGCATCTATTTGGAACTAAATGTGGTATCTTGGTATATAGAAGTAATATGGTCTCTACTTTAGTTGTACGTAACTTCATCTGAAATGACTGTTACTGCACCCCCATTAATTGCCTTGGAGTTTGGGCCTGCAATGCTAAGGATGAACACATCTTCAATTAAAGATGGTCCTTGCTGAATGGAGCTGGAAGTGAAGACTGGCAACATGTACAGGATGGTAGTGTTCCTTGTCTGAGGTACTGTAGCAGAATTGGGAAATATAATGGTGTCTCCTGAGTCCTACTGGGGGAAGTTTACACTAATTTTGGTTTCCCTGCCCTCCTTCCACACACAGTGGGGAAAAGGCATATCAGCAGAAGTTGTAACAAATGTCACAGTTTCAATTTGACATTTCTGAGTAAGAGCTACTTGTGGGGTTATGGCTCAGAACTGGCGTACTTCATCTATGCTACAAGCTTAGATCATCAAATACATACTTAAATTTGTGATCAGCTACAAGAAGAGTCAAGCAGTTTTTATAAACGATTTTGTGCTTGTGTTGCTTGGAGCACAAGTGATATATGTTTCACTTTCCTACTTTTCATTGGGCTAAGAATATACTTTATGGTAATAAATACTAAAATAATTTTCTTTTTTTTTAGACAGAATTCAACTCAAGCAGAAGGATGTAAGAGAATACAAGACACACATGCTATTAAAAAAAATACAACCTGGGACAGCATTTTCATAGTCACTAAAGCTTAGAACTTCAGAAATTACAAACTAAGAGAAAAACAGTGTGATGCAAAAATTATCTGGTTTGCTGAAAAAAATTTCTTAAAGTAAAAGCAAATACATCAAAGATGTCCTCCACATGGTATGGAAAACTTTTACAATATGTGTATGAAATGGTAAATAGCAGTCAAAAATAACCCTACTAAAATTAGACAGTGAGAAAGGTAAAACAGTTAAGAGATAAGAACACAAACTAAGTCCTTTGTCCCCTGCACTGACTGTTGCTACTTCCTCCTTGCATTGCATTTCCATACTGATAGGCCAAATGCTCAATTGCTCATGTCAAAAGCAAAAATGCTAATTTTTATTTATCTGCTATCAATGAAGTGTAATATAAACAACCAATTTCTGTCTTTTTTCAATACCTGTTCTATATAATATATATCTATTCAATACAGTAGCATGAAAGTACATAGTGCTGCAAAGATTGACCATTTTCCTATGAAATGTACAGAAGTTTTTGCTCCTTCAGGAAAGAATACAGGTAATATTTTTGTGGTTGGGATTGAATGTCATAGACCCACCTTCACTAAATTAGCTCCTACAACTTTGAAAATTGTATTTGAAAGACAAATTACTGCATGCAGATTTTCCTTTTAAGCACATTCCCAGCTAAACACAGAGATGGGAATGCGAAGAGATCATGCAAATTTAGGTAAATATATATAAAAATCAAATTTAAAAGCTGATCATCCAATATGTGATAAAAAGAGAGTTAATGATTCTTTTTACTGTATCACATGAGATCAAAGAGACTTTGTGCATGGAGATTTTCATGGTGGATTTTGTTCAATATACTTCATGATAGCAAAAATTACTCTAAAACTAGCTCATCTGCAGATTTCAATTTCAAACTGAGAGGCATGGTCAAAAAGGTGACATAGGACACGATACAAACAGCAGTCCCAGGAACTGTGGAAACACATAGTTTTCAGAGAGTATAAAATGAAGATAAAGTTGTTCAAAACATATTCTTTATGCTGGCTATGTCAGACTGAGATGCTGCTTGAATTATGTCAGAGGAAACATTATGCAAGATGAGCAAAGCTTTTCATTTAGATGAATGTTTATTAACTGCATTGCCTAACAGATGCCACCTAGCTAATACCATTCTGAACTTACATAGTGGTATTGCTGAGGGTTTTTCATAGTAGGGAGCTTTCCATTGTTGCCTGCTCTGGAAAAAGGAAGTCCCAGTTGGCCTAACAAAACAACCTACAGGTGCAGTAATTGACTGTCCACATATTCCACTATACAAGCCATACCAACTTGTTAGAGATTCTTTGAGTAGAGAAGGGTTTCAGCCAGTGAACTAAAAGGAAAAGAAGGCATTTTTGCTATCTGGTTTTGTTTAGATGAGGCAGATGGTGCACAATGGCAGCATCAAATGTCTATGTGTGTGACAGCACTATAGCTTTGTGCTGTGTAGCAATCACTGTGCTTGTGGCTGTCCACAAGGTGTGAAAACTGCACCTGACTTACTGGAGTATGTACCTGAGTTTGGAGAGCACCACTCGGTCCTGCACCTGTGGATGTCAATGTTTTTGTTAACTTCCCTGAGACTGATGACTGACCCTGTTGCTTAAAAGTCCTCTTTAACTGTTTCTTTGCAAATCTGGGACATTTAGAAATGCAGAGCCAATGCTTTTCTCCTCTTGTAGCCAACTCAGTTGTTTAACTGAGCTCAGATTTCTGACTATTAGCAGACATGAAAACAGATCTTAAATTTTTCTTTTGGCATTGTGAATGAATTCTGTGCTTTGGCACACTTCTGCAGAATGCACCCAACAATGTGACCTGAGAACACAGCTGAGAGTCCTCGTCATAATGAATCAGCCTTGATTTCAGTAGCTGTATTTTATATATTATGATATCTTGCTGACTTGGTCGATTGTGGAAATATGGAGTGCAGCTGTTCAAGAATCATTACAAGGCAAATAATTTTTCCTGTCTATACTGTGAGATAGAAATCCTTTCACTCACTCTAGCCATCTTATTTGTAATTTCTTTTGCCATTCTTGCTTCTGTCAGGAACTACTGACCAAAATTGACAATCCTACTGATGCACGCCACCACTTAACAAACTTTTGGAATTTTTAAAATAGTTTTTTAATTCAAACATCCAAAATAAACAGTTAGCTGGTGCCATACACTACTGTTTTCTCCAATTAAAAAATCACTACAAAGTTACGTGGTACTGGTTCCCTTTCCTCTTTCCTTTCTGTGGCTTTGAATACAACCACAAAACTTGCAATCTTGAATTACCTCCAGGGTCAAATGCATAATGTAACAACTTACCTCCTGTTTGATTTCCAAACCCTGGCACTCTAGGGATATATCTTTATTGTTGCGGTGTTGAGTTGTAGCACTACAGGCTAACAAATCAATTCCTCCTTCAAACCATCCTATCACCTGTCAATATGAAATTCTAGCAATTACTAAAGTGGGATGGCTGCAAAGCATCTGAAAAACATTCCCTATTGATTAGTTCATTGCTCCAGAGTATGATGAACTTGTTTAAGAAAAATTGACCTTGCAAATTGATTTTTTTTTTTATCAGGGAATCATATGAATGTAATTTAAGTAACAATATTTTTGCCCTCGAGAATGTGTAATATATATTTGGTGTATGTACACATAAATCACAAAAAAAAAAAAAAAAAAAAAAAAAAAAAAAAAAAGTATCTTGAGGTGATTTTATGATGATGTCCTATTCCCTAATAGTCTGCTTTATGCCCGGAAATGGCTGCTGTGGCTTTCAGGTGACCCAGGGAAGGGGCAGGGATCCTTGGGCTCCCGTGCGGGTTCCATTCAAAGCCCCTGGCCCGGCGCGCTCTCGGCGGTGCTGCGGATCGCTACATCACTGCATTCCCTAGATCAGCTTTTTTGCTAGCTCAGGCAACAGGTTTCATTATTCCTTTCCGCACTTTCCCCCTGGACTCCGGCAGCTTCTTGTTTTTGTTTCCTTGAAGTGTTTTTCGGCTTCTTTCGGTCGGAGGGCGGCGTGTCCCAGGCGCTCTCTGGGGAGCCCGCAGGGGCTGCTCGGCCAGAAACCGAGCCAGGGAAAGAAAGGACACCAAAACCCACCAGCTTCGCCTGCTGCAAGGACGACACCAGCACCACAAGCCCAACAGGTTCCCATCTGCTTTGCCCGAGCTGCTGCGCGAACTCCTTTTCTCTCCCATCCCGGAGACAAAAGGGGCCAGCTGCCATTTTTGTCCTCCCGGCCGCACGGCCAGGTGGTGGGTGGGGAAAGGTTTTGAAAGTTAAATATCTAGCAGTTATTCATTCTTGGTTTCTTCTGTGCCTTGCGGGCACCTTTTTTTTTTTTTTTTTTTTATTTTATTTTTATTTTATAAACAGTTGGGTTTTTTTTTCACTTTCACCCACTGGTTTTCATTTCTCTCATTCACAAACAGGATTACTGCAGGCCTTCTCTTTAGAACAAACACTCATTCCAGAGCATTTTTCTCATTCCAGAGCATTTTTCTCCTAAAATTGGACTCTAAACCCTGATGGAAAGGAGGGTTTTTTTATGAAACTACTTCAAATTTGGAATTTTTTCTCTATGGCTTATGGGTTGTTTTGCAAGCTCTTCCAAACATCGTTTTCTTATTGTCTATGTTTTTTCCCCTTTCTTTAGTGTATTTAAGTGTATTAAAAAATAAAGTTCCAGTATTTAATGGACAAATTAATTCCCTTGGGATGCCTCAGGTTGTTCGGGATATGTGCTTTCTTATGTCCAAGTCAAGATGCACGACCAGTTCCTTTTAATGCAGATGATGAAGGCAATAATTAATACTTGGAAAGTATAATATAATTTCAGCTTTTCAGCTTTGCTACTATGTCCATACTCTTGCTGCTCTGTTTTCATTCTATAGGACCTAAAAGAACCCAGACCATATCAACCACAATTTTCTGCATTACAGTGCTTTGAAAGGTATTGCTCCCACTCAGGACATGCAAATGATCAAAGACTTAGTAGTATAGCTAGAAATAAATTTCTCCCCACCTTGCCTTTTCCTCCCCACACCATTTCAGGCTTTAAAACTGCATAAAAATGAATGTTGAACAAACCCATAAATTCTGTTCTTATTCAGAAAAAAATAGTTTTAATTTACCACAGAACTACTGTATTCTAAAAACTCATCCTACAAATCTTGTTCCCAGAATAACTTTACCATAATGTGTGGAACCCAGCCCCAGGACAATGCAGCATAGAATCTGCTTTTTGTTCAGGATACAGTCATTTACTAATTTTTCACTTTTGGTATCTATGTAGGTTCTCCTAAGATATGCTGAGAAATCACTGGGTGTTTGTTGAATTTTCTGTATTACTGTGTAAATCTATATGCTAAGTATTAACATTTTTTCTTCAAAAATATTACATTCAATACGTTGAATATCCATGAGCATTCTGAATTTACTGAATGACAAAGACAGCAGTAGCAGAACTCATGAAAAACTTCAAGTTGTCAGATTTGTTGTTAAAACAAGGGTGTTTTTTTTAATATTTTCCATATAGAATGTGATGCAAGACTCTGTTTTCAGCAAAATTGTTCCTTATATATCATGATAAGCTATAATGAGTGAAACACACTCATAATTTGAAAGTGACATAACAATACATATTTAGGATTGCAGAATCATTTACATTGGAAAAGATCTCTAAGATTGTCAAGTCTGACAGTTAACCCAACGCAGCAAAGTCCTGCATTAATCTATGCCATCATGTGCTATATCCTCATGGCCTTTAAATACCTCAAAGGATTTTGACTCAACCACCTCCCTGGACTTTTTCAGTTAAGAGATTTTTTTTCCTGAAGCTCCCTTAGGGCTACATGATTCCATTTCCTCTTCTCCTGTCACTTGTTAGCTGGGAGAAGAGACCAATCTCCGTCCCTGACCCTCCTTGTCTCCAGGCTAAACAGCCCCATCTCCCTAAGCTGCTGCTTATAAAGCTTGTGCTCTAGACCTTTCACCAGCTCACTGCTCTTCTTTGAGGGCAATAAAGCAATGGTTCATTGGTGAGAGGTGATTAGCAGCAGCCTAAGGAGCACTCTGATGCTTGAACCTGAAAGAAAGTATACCCATTTGAAATCATTAAACTGTTTGCTAATTTGCGTATTGCAACCTGATGCAAAGGTAAACACGTAATAATTTGAGGTTTGTTCATAATGTGCTCAGTAGTTCAGTGGATGTACATCATGTTTGAATCACCATTGTGTTAGAAGAAAAACTTGTCAATAGGAGAAAAGAGACAAGTGCCTCAATTTCACAGAGGAAAGCAACTGAGACAAAAATTGTTCTCTACCGTGGCAGACTGTTATCTTTTAAAAAGAACAGTAATCAGTGAATGAACAAAACAGCTTGCCTTGGGAAATTATGCCTTTCAATTTCTTTCACTTTAAAGTTTATTTCCTCAGATGTTACATAGCATGCTTGTTTGCCATGTCAGAGTGTTAATCACAGTGAGAAACACTGTGATTTTCTGCAAAGATAAATGAGCCCAGAAACGTTCTGAGTTCAGATCAAGTTGAATGCCATGATGGTGATCCAGTGTAATTTTACATTTAAATCAATGCTTCACTGGATGTTCAATCTGGCTCTCATGGGACAGCAGTTTCATTTGAAATTCAAAACGTTGCTCAAATTATGATAGTTGTTGTATGAAGTCATAGGATTGGTAGATATTAAGAAGATATTTATGAAGTCAGAGCTACATGAATAGTTTGGTGAAGTGTAAAATGACCTACGTTGCAGTATTTTGAGGTTTCTCCTCCTTATGAAAAGGCAAGCACACTCACTTTTAGAATTTTTGAATGCAGCATGATTATAAGAAGTTTTTTTTGTGCTCAAATGTCTGTGAAGCTTTAAAATAGAAATATAGCGATGTAGCAGAAAATAACCTTTATGTGACCTCAGTTGTTCCCTAATAGGTGGTTTACTCTTTGTGATTACAAAGCACTGCTTTCCTGCCTCTTTTTCAGCCTCTTTACAGGCATCATGTTCTGGGGACTTATCTTCTCCCAAACCTTTGGAAAGAAGTCAAAATACTCAAAATGCTACTTGTGCATTCTTTTCTTTTTTCTTATTGGTTACATGACATCAATTTTGAAAGGAAGCTGCTGTCATTTAGCGTTCATTCTATAGTATTCTACAAAATGTAAAACTTATAGACACCTGAATGTCTCAGACTAAAAAGCTACATCTTTTCTGTCTTAGGCCAGCTTTGCAAGCATGTAATGTCTTGTTTTGTCTGCATCCATGATCCTGGGCTGTTAGTAGCTTGGCAACATTCCTCCTTATTTTGTAAGAACAGGGTGAGCTTAAGCTGTTCATAAATTCTTTCAGAGAAACACGTCTTCTGGGTTCACTTGGAAAGGCTCCTGTGAATTGTTTGTCTGTCCCCACTTGTTGTTCTAAAAGGAAAAAATTGTAATGTATTGTGGTTAACTACAGTAATCAGACGGAAAAGCAAAGAAAGTTGGCATAACTGATTAGTGTAATTGTTTTGATCAGGCTTGATCAGGATTAAGTTTTTGACTGAGTAATGACAAAACATCTAAGAAGGAAAAGCAAACAAATTGAAACTCAATGCGTCATGAAAATGTGGCAATGCAGTGTCCAAAATATTTTCCATTTAATGAATAATTAGGGCTCAGTTGTGGAATGATAATTCATAAAGATGATGCAAGAAGTTAATAGGTCACTAAGAAAGCTAAAAGAGCATAAAATGGAAGCTGAAATCTATGCTACAAGCATGAATGAGAGTGTTCATTTTTACTTTTAAACTCACTAAATGTCATTCAACCACTGAACTGAAGTTTTCCTTTACAGGCCTAAGACACGAAATTTTTTCAAATACTGAATTTTTGTTAAGTACTTACCCTGCTCTAAAAAATAAATGTCTTGTTTCAGTATCTAATTCTGAAGGTTTTACTGGATATCGATATTTTTAAATGTTTACAATACTGCAGCATTGAAAATTAATTTGAGCGGATGTTTGTTGAAGCCAAAGCCCACTGATATTGGAGACATTTAGAAACTTGTCTGCAAATTGGAATCTTATTATGTCAATACTTGTCACGTTTTAAGGGTGTCTGGTGATTGAAGAGTGTAAACTAATATTACTGTAGGAATATAGTGGTAATTCTCTAGTAATTATTCGTTGCACTTTTTGGTATTTCATATACCCATTTTAACAGTTTCTCAGGAATATTTACTGCCTTTTTGCTGTAAAAATTCTGGAGTTAGAGAGAGTCTTAAATTGTTCATACAACTAGTTTTTATTTTGAGACTGTGGATTTTGGCTCTAATTTGGGAAAAGAGCAAAGGAGACACCCTAAACAGTGAGACATTCCATTCTTGATGCATATCTTTTTTAATAAGCCTTTTAAAAAGCCTGATATACCAATAGCCTTGTCTTCATCCTTCAAAGATTTCTGGCTGAATTTAGATAATTTTAAAAAATTTTAAAGATTTTTAAAGGTTTGTACTTCTGGATGTTATGTTACTGCCCTATTCTTGTTACAAACTTGGGAACACTTTGCAGTAATTTTAAATGTCATATGTGTTAGGAATTGCAGGCAAGCAACTGCAAGTATTTTATATACTTACTCAGTTTAATGTACTCTGCTATCTTCTTTTTATCTAGTCTGTCTACTTCCCTTCCTCCCTAGCTCTTAAACCTGCTTCTCAATATTCAACCCTCAGAGACTTCAAAGATTCATTTGAGATAACAAAGTCACTCTAAAAGACCCACCAAAGTATCCTATGATTTCTGACCCTTTTTCTTCTGACCATGTACTGTACCTTCTGACCCTATATGTCTGATAAACAGATGCAGGGCTGTCCAAATCCCAGTCCCTTCGGTTGTCTCTCTTTCCCAGTACAGTTGCATTGAGACATAACAACTAATCTTCATTAGAACTCTGATTCATAATGCAATTAATTGTGTCAGGCAGTGAAACACAGTCCTTGAGCAGGCCTGCCTCCAAAACATGTCCTGGCATGTGCTAACACTATAGCAAATGTTTCACTGAGACGGCAAATACAGAGGGATCTGATGTTTAATGCCCTTGTTTTCCATGGTAGGTTTTGGGAAGACTGAAATTTTGTTAGCAAAGAAAGTATGGAAACTAAATCATAATATGTTGATCTTGTTATTGTAATTAAATAAGTAGCTACAATGACATGGTACTTCTGCTTTTTTCCTTTTGATTTTCCTCAGTCTCATACTTTCTGGGCAATCATAACTGAAGAAATATCTTTTTAATTCAATACTCAATTTAATTAAATGATAAAATTATCTGGATTTCTTGTTTCAAACATGAAACACACACTGGAAATATAACCCTCCCACACAATATAGTTTGGCTTATTGTATGTAATTGTGGTTGAAGTTAAATGCTCCAAGAATTTTTCTTAAATTGATCTGCAGACCACTCTCGACCCATTACACAGAGGTGATTTCTCCTATAATCATAAATAATCATTTGAAAAAACATAATTGAGTAAAAAAAAAATCCTCTAAGATGATGTTGAAGAGATGTTTAATCTTAAAAGAAATTTGTGGAATTAGAAGTGATACTGTATTTTCAACAAACTACACCGAATGGAATTTGTAGTCTTTTAACTTGTTATAATTCTCTAGAACTGAATTTTTTATATCATTAATTTTCTTTCTTTTTTTTTATTAATGTCAAAGCTTATTTTGCAAATAGAAATTATTATTTGCTTGTATTCTAAATGCAAAATTGTGTTGTGCTTGGGATAAATTTCCTCAAGTGATTTTTGTCCCTACTCTTACAGCCTTTATAATTATTTACCTTTTTGTCCTCATTTGAAAAAGTGAGCTTAAATATGCATAACCAATATTTGATTAGCATATGGTTAACTGAAAGTGTGCTGCAGGTGGACAGATATGCTCTCCAACTAGATTATGGCAAGGATCTGCAGAGCAGAATATGGAAATAGAGGCTCAAAATTGTATTGATATTCAACCAATGTTGGATACTCAATTCTCATGGAAATCCCATTTAAGTGCAGTTCAATTTTATGTTGTAGATAGTGGATGAAGAAATACAAAATGCCCTTAAAATATTGCCTATCCTGCTGTCCAGAATCGTGTCAATATTTTTGCCAGCTGTGTCCTCTTTTCTCTAATCTGTCTGGTTTGTTTTTATAAGCAGTTTGCTATTCACCACAATAATGTGAGTGTAAGAACACCTGGAAACTGAATTTTATAAATCTTTCTCCAGACTGAGGGAAACAGGAGGGAAAGCAGCCAACTAAAATACAAACTGTTGTGGCAGACAAGGATTCATTGCCATGGTGCACTCTGAGTGACCAAAGACAGATTCAGGCTTTGCTTGAAAAAGCCATTAGAGATGTTGAGTTTCCATGAAAGGAAGGATTGGCCGTTTGAACTTGTTTTCATTGCAGAGAAAACAAGTGAAGTGACTTGTATGCTGCTAAGCAAATCAGCTGTGGTGGCTTCTGCATACAAATCAAAGAAGGATTGGCTTGTAATGGAAGTAAAATAAATGTATATGAGCTGTTCTTTGGTCTCAAGAAATGAGAATATTAGCCAAACTTGTGGTATCTCTATTTATCTGTAATAAAATATGCCTGTTTTCTAGTTTATGCCACAAGTCTACCAGCGTGTGCTAATTTGAAAGCAAACCAGAGGGAGATTCCAAGTCAGAATTTGGAATTTACTATTTTAATAGGAAAATTAAATTAAAGCAATAGTACAGAAGCACTGGCTTAAACTGACAATCAGACAACCTGATACCCTGTTGGTCAGAGTGGTGATAGCAGTCCAATTAAATGGTGTCTGCAGTCCTGATGAAATGATAGATGTGGCTCTGTGGAAGTGGTGATCCTGTGGAAGGATCTGGTCTTTCTCTGGAAGTCCAGCACTTATGTCGTTATGTCCCTCTTGTCCTCTGGGAATCCAGTAGGTAGGGCTGTGTGTGGTGTTTTTGAGGCCTAAGATTTTATGCAAATAGGAATGCTTGTTTCCTCCCCCTGGGTGGAGCATCTCACAGTGGGATGATGTAATTTTTGAGTCATGCAGTGAGACCTGATGGCCCATTAACAGAAGATATCCCCCACCCAGAGGGAGTTATCAGGGATGAGTCCTGGAAGAGATAAAGAACATTGCCCCTCCTTTTTTAACAGCTTACATATATGGTAATAGAATACATACTTTTGCTTACATCTTGTAATAGAAGGTAAATGTCAGAACTTCTTAAAAATGTTCTAAGGTTTGCTTCTATGTGATGAAGGCTTTAAAGGTACCATATTCTTCTGGGATAACTTGAAAATAAACAATTTTTCAGTTTTGGAAATAGATGAAGAATTTGAGCCAAGATTAGTTGTGTTCTCTGCTGTGGACTTGCTATCTAAAGGATGTCTGATCTAAAGATTCATGAACTTTGGGCTTTGAAATCTAGGGTTGGTGAGTTGTAAATGTGTGTTCATGCTGCTATTCTGCTTAGATAAAGGATGTGTGAACACACAACAGTGTTTCCCTGCAAATATAAGAAGCTGAGCAGCAGAGCTTGCTCACCTGCATACCTGAAGTCTGAAAAATGTTGAGGACCTGCAAAGTCCTGTTTTGTTTGTTTTGAGCAAAACGGCAAGCCTTTCATTCATGAGGAACACCTTCTAGTAACAGTTTTGGAGCATTGCCCATCCTTGCTGTTTTGTCACAAAGTGATGATAGTTCAATGTTTACCTCAGGCTCTGGTTCCTGAGAACAGGTATTAAATAGAAAACAAATCTTTCACTGAGGATATGAGGAAACAAGAAGAAAAGTTTATTTACTTCTAGCTATAGGGAAAAAATTGAAATTTGGCCTTGGACTATCCTAAAGAGTCAAAATAAAGACGGTAGGTGTGAAGATATGACATTACCTTATTTTCTCCTCACCCCTACTTTAAAGTTCATTATATTAAAGTCAGCTTTAAGATATTTAGCCTACTAATTTATGACAATCTGGGAAATGACCAAGACTAACTACGTAAATCTACAGCCAGTGCAGAGAATTCTTTTTTGGTGAACTTTGTCTCTTAGTAATTCTTCAGAGATGGTTTTTACATAAACTTTATTTGTTTTTACAGATACATAATTTTCTGGCTGAAAATTCCTTGAAACTCTCCACCCTTTGCTTACTGTCAAGGACTTAAGAATAATTAGGATCAATCACAGTCATATATATTAATTTTTCCTCTGCTTTGTTTCTCTAAACAGACTATTAAAGCTGTTGAGCTTTGCAAAGAGAATGCAAAGGTGTTCTCCTTCCTAGCCAAAATCCACACTATGACATGGTGACAGGAATGAAGTTTAAGGATCAAAAATATTCTTGTCGTTAAATACATCTGTAAACTTACATGTCAATATCACTTGCTGTGAGTTAAAAACTGTATGATAGTACAGTTGCACTCTATTTGGGCGGAATTCTTACTTCTTGTTTCCTTTTTAACATATGTGGAGGGAAAGGGATTGGTTCAAACAAATATAGCAACCAAATAGAAGCCCAGTGCTCCTTTTTTTTTTTTTTTAAATGTAAAAAACAGTCTTTACTTTCTGGTAATCCCTCACTCTAGATGTCCTAAAATACCCTGTCTCCTAGTTTTGTAGTAACAATTACTTTTAATTAAAGGCAAAGTTTGACTCTGAGGCTGGTATGGACTGCAAGATGCCTAACGGGCAAGGCAAACATGAATGTCAAAGAGGTGATGGTTTCCAACGAGATAGGGCTCAAATCCTTTTGTTTCTTCCTGACGCTGATGACTTTAAAGTTTGCCATTGACACTGAGCCAACAGCTTGCTCTTGTTCCTTGTCAAAAGAAGGACTCTGGAATAGGGTCAGATAGATGCATGTTGGTTTCTAAATGGACAGACTTTTTTGGCAGTGAGCAGAGTGATAAAAATAGTTGGAAGTGTGGAGAGAAAAAAGACAAAGAGAAAAGATAAAAGGGACACCTGAGTTTGAAATGCATAGAATTAGAATCACACCATGGATGCATGCTGTTTCTGAATTTCTACAAAACATTTTTTTTTTCTATTCACATTTTTCTGCAATGTTTTGGTTTCTTAGTCAGGACAGGCCACTAGGGGAGTTCTGGTGAAAAACAGTTGTAGGAGCATACACAAATACAAAGAATAAAACAATTATTATTTAATTATATATAATAATTATATATTATTATATATAATATAATTATATATTATAATAATATATAATTATATAATTATATGTATGAACTAAATAAATTCCCAAATACTTTTAACAAAAATTAGATATAAACCCAAGGGTAAATATATTGTGATCAAGGTCAGGACATTTGCATGGAGGTTAGGCATTAAGTCTCAGATGCTCTTTTAAAAGCATTTTAAGGAATTGTCAGACATACATACTCCATGTGGCAAAACCAGCATGAGAGTCCTGCTCCTGGTTACTCAGTCTAGCTCTGTGCCATGACTTACTATTCCCCAAGTTAAAATGATGAAAAGGCGTGCGTGCTTTGGCTGTAAATCAGACTGCTGCTGTTGAAGAACTCAACAATAATCTGTTAAGCACCTTCTTTGGAGCTTTAATTTGCAAGAGCAAATACTTGGGTTCTTAACTGCTGTTGTGCTTTCCTCATTTTACACAATCACAATGACATCTGCTGTAATGGTACTCTGCTGCTGTTTCAGCACTCTTCCAGAGGACTGAAATACAGAACATAATTTTTCCTGCTTTTGAATAGCTAGAACTTTTGTGAATGTTTGATTTTTGAGCCATCAGCTACGACTAGATCAGCAGAAAACTCCCCCATACTGTAGTTTAGTTCACACACGGACAGTGTAATATGTTAACATTATTTTTAAAACTACCTGTCAAATGGAAAGTTTAATTAAAGAGATAGAGTTGAGAAGTCATGTGGTTTATGTTCTGCTGGTACTTCAGTCAGTTTCACACAATTCTACTGCAAAGAAAACTAGCCATTTGAATGTTTCTATACAAAATCAGTTGTAGAGAGGGTTGAGGATTTTTTGATCATTCTGAATGAAATACTATTGCCATGTTATAATCTGTACCATGGTTTGAAAAAAAAAAGTATGAAAATTAGGCTTGAGAAGTACTGAAAAGACTCATTGGCATGATACATTGTATATCTTGAGATCTGGGATGCAGCCCCTTAGTTTTCCTCTTCTACCTACTTTCAAGTACAGATTTTTTTTTAAGGAAAGATCATATTTTTCCTCTTTTTCTATTTTTTATTCACTTACAACAAATGAAAGGTAGTCTGCCTTTTGAGTGAGCGTCTTTCATGCTTTGCTAATCTGTTTTTGTTTGTACAAATTATGCTTCTACAGTCTCAGTATCTTATTTGCTGGTCTTGTAAGACATCCTAGACCTCACTGATCATGTTTTTCATATTGGATTGAAGCTTTAGGCACTTTAGTTTTCAGCAGTTGCCAGCATAGAATCATAGAATGGTTTTAGTTTTAAGGTACCTTAAAAATCATCTATTTCCAATCCCTCTGCCATGTGAAGAGATAATTTTCACTAGACCAAGTGGCTCAGAGCTCCATCCAGCCAGGCCTTAAGCTCTTTCAAGGATGGGGCATCCACAGCTTCTCTGGGCAATGCGTTCCAGTGCCTCCCCACACTCACAATAAAGAATTTCTTGCTGGTGTCTAATCTAAATGTACTGTCTTTCAGTTTAAAGCCATTGGCCCTTGTTCTATCACTATATGCCCTTGTCAAAAGTCCATCTCCAACTCTCTGGTGTGCCTGCTTTAGGTACTGGCACATTTCTACAAGGTCTCCCCAGAGCCTTCTCCAGGCTGAACAGCCACAGCTCTCTCAGCCTGTCTTCATAAAAGTCTGTCACTTTCTTTGTTTTCTTCCCCAATGAATTCTACCCAAATCAATTTCCTCCTGTCTTACCTTACTTTTTTCTTCCACCTACGGTTTAGACTGTCACAGAGTGACAGAATGGGTAGGACTGGAAGGGAACACTAAAAATCATCTAGAACAGCTTCCTTGCTTAAACAAGGCTCCCTAGAATACATTTTTCAGGGTTGTGTCCTGATGGTTCTTAAATATCTCCAGAGGACACTCCACAAAGTCTTTGGGCAAGCTGTTCCAGTGCTCCAGGCACCAAACTCCACTCCTGGACTCCTTTTTTAGCAAGCTGCACATTAAGTGAATTACTCCATAGAATAAATACTAACAGTTGCCATTTCTATCACAGAAATTATTGTTATCCATTGAATTCCTAGATGCTCTCAACTGTACTGGAGACATCCCATTATTCTGTGCTTACTGATTTCTTCTTTTTTGTCCTTGTCACCAAAACAGACACTGTCCTTCAGCTGCTGTTTTGTGTCAGGAAGAAGGTGAAAGCTGCTTATTTTTCCTCTCACCTTGAGCTTTTCTGCCTCTGTATTTTTCTTTCTCTCCTTCTCATCAAGCGGTTTCTTCAGACCATCAGGAAGAAACTGATCCATTCTGTACCCTTCTATTGCTGTAACAAGATTTCTGCCAGAGAAGTCATTCCATGTTAGTCCTGTCTTCTGTTCCATCTGTAACCTCTTCCAGACAGACAATAGTACATGCAAGAAGGCCTTTGTCATCCCCAGGCTGATGTGTTGCATACCTGGATGTTTATATAAATATATATATATATGCACACACAAGTAAGCATACATATTTTTATAGGTATAAATTATAGAGGCAGGTCTTCAAGTCAGTCAGTAAAAATGGATTGTGTGTAGGCAAAATTCCCAAGGTCAGGCTGTTTCCTGGAGTTGCATGATGCTCAGGTGTCTTCACACTTGCCTTTTACTACCTGCCAGATAATTCCTGTACTGTGCAGTTCAGCTCTTTGTAGGAGCTGATGACTTGGTCTCAGTGAGGAAGCCTGGTACCAGAAGTGAGGTGTCTGCACTAGCAGAGTGATCACATCAGTGCTGGAGTCAGTAAGTCAGGAGTTTCTCTGAATCCTTCAGAGAGAAATCAGAATGCAGGGATTGAGTTGAAGCCTTTAGATGAATTGAAGTATATTTGGCCTCTCACTTATAAGACAGAGGTGAAGACTTAGGTTGTAACATAAGAGAGAGAAAATAAGTAAGTAAATGGAATAAGCTTTAAGTGCTTTTAGTGAGTAAAAGGTCTTAGATGCCTGAGAAGTAGGACATGTTCTAGTGAAGGTTAAAAAACATGCTAGTGTTTCCTTAGTGGCTCCAAGAACTTAGCTGTAGACATAATAGAGTTAGAGTTAAGAATATTGCTTACATTTTTCAGTTAGAACAAGATAGGCCATGAACGTAGTCTATACGTAGCCTGGTGTGCTAAGAAACCAGAATTCTAATAGGTTAAGGAGTAGTGGTCCGAGTTTGTGTCTTAGCTAGTTGGAAAGTTTCTATAAAAGAACATGCATCAGGGAGAGCTGGGGCTCTATGCCATGGCTTTATGCCATGTGCATTTTGCCATTGCATTTTGCCACTGCAGCTTTGCCACTGCAGCTTTGCCATTGCTTTGCCTTGCTTTGTTTTGGCTTTTGAGACTGATGTGCTTCTGCAATAAATAACTTTATAGCAACTATTAGCTGCTTCGCTTTTTACACAAAAGAAGAATAGGCCCCAGTGTGGGTGCACAGGAGGCACCCGGAGGTCACCCCTGAAACCTCACACATCAGACTCATGGCAGTGACAGGGTACAGTAGCAAGAGTGCAGCTTCCTACACCACAGCTGCTCGTGCTAGAATTGGTGGCTGAATCATTAAAATGAAACAGAAAAGATGCCTATGCTCCTGCAGAGAAAGAGAGGCGAGGACACAGTTTTTTGTGTTTTGTATACTTGGATATCATACTTGGACTTTAGAACCATCAAAACATTTGGATTTCAGAATTTCTGGAATTTCTCAAGTTGAGTGCAATTATTTCCTCTCAACAGAGCCAAGAACACATGTAGAAGATACTTAAAAAGTAAGACATCATAATCTTACTTTGCTGACTACTTTGTTTCTGTTTAGACCTTAAAATAACAGACATTAAGAACTATAGCCTGATTATTTTAAGATAATTCTTCTTGCTGAAACCATATGAGCTGGTTGAGTCTCTTGCAAAAGATCATATCAGAGACTGATGCTCATGCATAACAGCCTGCTAAACATTTTATTCTATATGTATATCTTGTTCTATTGGTTTTGGTATATAAGGGATAGTGTCTAAAAGTCAACTTCTGGCTCAGATTTTTGCATTGTATGTTCATTATGCAAATGAAGTAACAACAGTTGGCCTGTGGGATATTCTTGGCAAGCACAAATCCACCTTTACTGTAATTCTGGAGGGAACAAAATCAGTCTCATTCCAAATCAGAACTAAATTTGGTGTTTGAGATAGTAAACTTCCCTGGAGCATCTGTATATATGTATGTTCTTATGGCTCAGCTTGTAGCTATGTACCCTGGGATGGCTGAGCTGCTAACCTATTCTGTGAGATTCTTTTGACTTTTCAGTCTCAATAGCAAAAAAGCCTCATGTTAACTATTTATAAAATATTTGCATGATTCAAAGATTTTATAAGACATCAGTGGGTGCTGCAATGATATTTGTTGCATGAAGTTAAATTTACATTAGGATAAACACAAGATGAAATTATTGATGTTCTGGAAGCAACTTTTCCCAAGTGAAATATTTATTGGGTTTTCTTTTGGTTTCACTTTTTGTTTGTTGGTTCCCTCCCTTCTCCTCCTAAATCTTGCAAAACTTTTCAAATCCTTTTCATAAAAAATGAAATTTAATTCTACTACCCACAGACTAATTAGGTCTGTCTTCATTCTCCTTCCTGCCCTCATAAAATGTTGATCACTGCTCATTGAACTGCAATTCAGTTACAATTTTTACTTATATTATGTGTGAATGAAAATCATTATTTTATTTAAAAAACTAGCTAAAACTAGACTTCATGTTGGTCTCAAACAATATTTTGAAATATCCATCGACTCTCTTAAAAGAAAAACAAATAAATAATTTTCAGTAAACACACCAATGAATAAAAAAAAGAGTTACAATGGCATATGTAGTCCAGATTACTTCTATAGTTGAGATAATGGGCATTTAAGTCCATTTTTGAAACATGTGAAGTAAATTAAAGGATATGATTTTTTAGTACATTCTTAGTTTCATCTCCTTGGGTTTTTTCTTCTTTAAAGTCTGCTTCTTTATGTTCTTTTGTTTTTATAAATCCCTTCAAGCTTATGAACCTTGTGAACTAGGTTTGAGTTTTTCTGATGTTTTCCTAAAAATTTCTTTCCAAATACTTTTTTTATATCCCAACTTCAGTAAGATAAAACAAAAGTTTTAGTTCTTTGTCATGTCGTAGTTGTATAATGATTTCTTCTGGAATGAAATATAAAAATCTGTTGAATAGTACTGACATCGCTTTGCCATTTAAAGAGAAAAATAAAATCTATTCCCTTATTTCACATCAAATAAAACATAAATGATAGAAATTTGTCCTACTTAAAGACATTCAAGAGCTGACAAGAATAACAAAAACACTTGTGCTAGGAAACATAAGGTTAGACATGACTGACTGTATGTACATTCCTACAGTGCCTGTACTTTACTGGGACACAATGTTGATAAATTTTTTGTTTAGTTCTTGCTGTTCCCCAAGGCCTGCTGTAGGAGTTTAGCTGTAGGAATGAAGTGCTTGGCTGTTTGATGTAGCATATTATCACACAGCACTTCAGAGGTGCAATATGTCATCTATTCTGGGCAGTAAACACCCTACACAAACAAAGAAGGAAAATCCAGGCAAGCCAGAAGGGTAATTTTCTAGAGTATTCAGGGAAATGGTAACTGTTATGGTTCACTGACTATTCAAGGTGCTTTGGCACATGTAACGTTTTAAGGTATTCAGTACATAGTAAGCAAAACCCAGTGAAGTGGCCTGATCCTGTCAGTTCCTTTTCATTTGCTGCAGTTGGTTTTTTCACATAAATTTTAGCTACATCACTCCTGTGAATAAGATTGCCTTGCAGAAAAAATTGGAGGAATGAAGCAAAAATTGATAAGAAGCAAATGTTTTAAGCTCTGGTGACAAAAAGATAATGATTTATGTCTTTATCAATGAATACCTGCCATTTTTATAGAGCAACAGAACAGATAAAAGTGTTTCTTAGCTATATTCAGTACAAATTACTTAGTTTGTTCCTTAGTTATATTCAGTACACATGACAGGTTGTACAGATACTAATAAATAAATACAACATTTCTAACCTTTGTCTCTCCAACCATTTTCAAACATTAATTTTTGAAATCTTGGTTCGAAATGAAAGATCATATATACAGCAATGATACATGCAAATAATTACTATGGCTCCAACTTGATCTTAATATCAACCTAATATTGAGTTCTTTCTTTTTGAAATCCTCCTAAATCTTTAATCTTAATACTTGCAGTGACATAGACATGTATTTTTTTAAATTTTAATTATAAATAGTAGTAATGATATACTCACTTTCAGTATTATAGAGATTTTATTTTTGCTCAATTGCAAATTATTGTCAAATATTTTGCTGTACCTAACCAACATTGCTGAGCTTTGTCAATAAAGTAAAAAAAAATTCAAAAAGATCATGAGAGGTAAAACATTTCTTCAACTGAAATGTTATTACATTGTTTATTAACAGACAATCCCTAAAATAAAATATCTGGTTTCTTTAAGAAAAGGTTTTTCAGTATGAGAAATAATAGACAGGTTCTATGTTCCTTTTACTCAACTGAATTGGTGTTTAGCACACACACACACACACACACACAAAAAAAAAAAAAAAAAAAAAAAAAAAAAATCCTACATTCCTGCATCTGTATACAAAGGACACCCTTTCAATATTGTACCAGCGACAGGCAAAAAAAAAAAGATGCTACAATGATATTTTCTTACCGGGGGTGACCTCTAGTGTGAAACAATGGCATTTAGCATTCTTTTGGGTTTGAAATGGCAGCTTTTTGGAAATTACACCATATTTTGCAAGTTTTCAGGTCAGTGTGTAGAGTATCAAGGTACTTCATCATTAAAAAAACAGCCTCTGGCCCCTGCAGAGGCCCTTGCCCTTACTACCCTGCAGTAATTCCGTCTTCTCAGTCTAGTGTTTCCTTGAAATATTTGTTTGCTGATATTATTTTTAAGAAGTCCAATTACTTCTCCTGCCCAAACACTGTAATTCAGATTCTATCCTGATATTTATGGCACCAGTGAAGCTGTTAGTTATACCTATAATTAGCTCTTCATGCATTCATTTCCTCTCTACCATTCAGCTGCATGAATACATCTATGCAAGATAAAACCCATGAAAAGAAGTTTTTTTAAAAATAATTCACGGAGAAAACTGTATTAATGAAAGTCCAATTTACCAAATGAAAATGTGAAAACCCAGAGTACTTCCTTCTTGAACAGTTAATTATACAGGAATATTGTGGCCTTTTCCATTCCAATTAGTCTATAGATGTCTTCCATCTCTTAGAGCTGGACACTCTCTGTGTACTCATCTTTGTAGAAAGGATATATTAATAGGCTTTTGTTTGTTTGTTTCAGTCATAGGCTATATATATTCACAGCAAAGCTGACTTTGTAAGTAATTGCATTATCCCTCGGACTGTGTTCAATAGAGGCATGAGTTTATGTGCATTACAGTAAGACATGCCTTACTCTTACTCGTCCCATTAGTAGTAAAATCATTGCTGAATATTAATTTTCTTCTTTGCTGAGAGACATGTGGAATTACTGTAATTCCAAACGGTGCCATCAATATCTGTAGGCGACGCAAATTACTGAGATTATCTTCTGTTCATTAATATGGTGGATGTTAGTATAAAGACTATCAAATAATAGTCACATAAAAATAATTTACTGCACACTTTTATTATCTAATTGTAAATTTAACCCATGGGGGCTTCTGAGGAAAGGCATATTATTGAATGAAAAAAGACAGACATTATTTTGAAGTAAATGCAGATCAATGTTAAATTAAGTATTTTAAACTTCTAAAATTTATTTAGAAAACTGTTTCTTCTCCTTGAGATCTTAGTCTTTAGTTATTTCATAGCCATGATGTTCTTGGGATTTGTCCAGTTCAATCTTATAAGCTAAACAGATCCTAGGCTAAGTATAAGCTAAGGAATCTCTTGAGCACTAAGTATGTGGACATGTAATGCACTAATCTTTTATACTGACATACATGACAAAACAAATTATACTCTGCAGGAGGTAGACTGGCATTTGATCAAGTTGGTGTGACAGCCAGTAGACACCATTTTTTAAATTACTTTAGAAGTTTGCAGTGGAATGAGACTGTTGCAAGTTGTGTGCTCATTACCTTAAAAAGATTTTAAAAATCATCAGATTGTTGATATTTCCTTTTTGAAGGGTGTTTTGAGATCTGCTGGCAAGCCAAAACAGTGCCAATATTTCAATGCTCTTAGAATACCTCAGTATTTCAAAAGTTTGCAAAACAGAAGCAGGTAGTTTGAACTACTGTATAGTTTCCCTGGAAGACGATTTTGGCCAATCTTAATTACTCCCTCCAACCATTCCTTCCATACTGAGTCATGGAACTTTATTCAGCTGTCAAATGTATCTGAATCTTTTGTTTATTAATTGACAAATGTCATCTTCTTCATTGCTTCTACTGCTTTTTTGCATATTCAAAAAAATTTCAGCATGTCCTATTTTCTGCCCCTTCTTCTCATACACATAAATACACAGCCCCCTCAGGGAAAATAGCCTGTGTCCAATTGCCATATATGAAAAACCTGTTGTACTTCAGGTTCAGCAGTTAGATTCCTATCTACAGCCAAGCAAAGGGACAGAGTTTGCCTTCATCTAGAGTGAAACAATATTAGAAGATTAGGGAAATAAGATCTGTGTTTATTAATATCATACTGATGTTGAAGTTGACCTAACTTTGGAGTGCTGTTCTTTCAAAGACTATAATTCCTGAGATCCAGGCGGATGGAAAATACGTTGGATAGAGGATCCAAATATTTGCTCAGTTGCTAGTGGTGCATGTTTGAACTTAGAACAGAAACCTGAATTATTGAAGATTTCCTCAACTGAATTTCATTTATAGTCAGGTAGACATATACTAGAGTGTGCACTATGCTTAAACATAGTTGTTGCCACTGTTAGGAGTTGAATCTGTTATGATATTGAAATTTTTATGTAATTAAAATTGAAATTTTAATTGAATTTTAATTTTAATTGAAATTTTTCTGTAATTAAGTTTTTACTGCTTTAATAACACTAATTAGAAATTTTAGAAACACCGTTCCCTTTGCCATGAACTTGTATCAGTTCCAAACCTGATCTTCAGAGAATTTTGCAGAGGAGGTTATTGAAGGGGTGAATATGGTACTCTCAGTCCACTTCTAGCTAGGATTCCAAGGAGGATTTTTCCTATTTGTTGGTGCATAGATATTATAAGTCAAGTCCAAGCTTCAAATATTAGTGATGGAGAGTTGTTTAACACTGGTTTCATTGTTGATCACGAGATGCCAATATGTTAAACCCAACAGTGTAAAAACAGATTTAAGAAAAGCGTTATTCTGAGAGTATTTTTGAAAAATTGAATAAAACAGTCTCAGAAGTCAAAACATTTTCAGGAACTATGCTTTGCAAATGAAAACTTTCAGAGTAATTGATATTTGATATGCTTTTCCTTTGTATCGATACCAAGAGTATCTTGAATGGGTTCAGTCACAGTGTTTTCAATATCTGGAAGTATTAAAGCCAAAGGCATGCAAGTGTTCTAAGGTACTTCAACATTTCCTTATCATTTTAAGCTAGTGACTTTGGAGAATTATATAATGAAATGTTCTATAGAAAGCCTTTATTTGGCGTGTAAATTGTTTAGTTGGATATCAGTTAGGTAAAATCCTGTGTAATTTCTAGACAGAAATACTTTCCATTTACTAGAAATATTCAAAACTGTTTTCCTTTCACATCAAGTGTAATTTGTGTGTACACTATCTAATCTGCATAGTGTAAAAATTCTCATGCTGTCATTGTAGAAATTCCTTATTACTTTATGCAGAATTTTCCTTTCTTCTCTACATTTCTCTTTGATCCTTGCACTCTTCAAAATGAGTGAGGTCTAGAAAAATTATTGAATTTGTATGCAGATTCAGATACATGCTTCACATATTTTCTCATGCAAAGAGATGTGGGATACCTCATTTGAGAAATAAGAAACACAGAGGGATTGATTTTGGCACAGGCAGTGTTGTGTTACATGCATTTCAAATGTTTTGTTTGTTGGGTTTTTTTTTTAAGTAGACATCCAGACTGATTCCTTATCTCCTCATTTCTGAAGTCACTTGAGCATTTGAGCAAATATTATTTCATATTAATGATGAATGACTAAATAATAGGAACATTATGACAAGGTGGTTTATGCCGTTTCTAAAAGGAGTTAACTCTATGACTCTGCAATGCTCCATTCTGCTCCTAGCTGATATATTAAATAGGGCTGATTTTTCTGTGAAGTATATCTTAAAATATCCTATAATTAAAATAATTGTTGTATGTATTTTATAAAGAATTTTTAAGAATACTCTTAATTTTACTTACAGCATATTTACAACATTAAGAAACACACGAATTTTCATTCATGCAGTCTTACAGCAAAACCAATGTAAGCAACGTTAAATGCTTTCTGGATAAAGAAAACACTCTGGCCTGACAGATTCCATGTTGCATTTAAACCCCTTAAAATGCTTCATTCACATTTCTAGAGATGTTTTATTAATTATAGGTTTGCAAAATATTGTGAAGATGGTCTTCACAAATGCTATGCTAGGTCTCAGGGGTCCCCTGAGGTTTTCTTTTTTGAAAACAAGAGTTGCCACTGTGATGGCTAGGTCAGATATTACATGCTTAAATAAACATCTCATTTCAAATGTCTAATTTTCCATGATATTCTGGAGCTTTAAGCTCTTCTTAACAGTCTAATTAATTTGCAACTGTTGCTTGGGAATAAATTTTATGCCTATTATTTCAAGAATGTGCAAGTTAGTGAAACATGCCTGACTTCTAGAAAACTGTATTGGCACTGTGTACTGGCACTGCAAGTGGACTCAGCTTGAATAATGGATAGGATATTATAAGTATTCCTGTGTTAGTATTTACAATGTGTTCTAGCACAGTCGTTATCATTGTACAAGTCTGTATTGTGTTTTTCATTCTGACAGCCATACCTTCTACAGCACATCACTGTGCACTTTGATCTTTTTCTCCTGGCTTTTCTTCTTGCCATTTTATATTGCTGTTTCCCCAGGCTCTATGCAAGTGCTGACACAATTACCTTGACATCCTGAGAAATAATTATATTATTTTATTTTTCACGGCTCATTTTGACCATAATAAGTCAGCTACATAACTTTTGTCTTACCCTTTTGTGCTTATTTAACTGGTTGTAACCTGCAGCGCTTTATTACTTGTTTTGGCATCTTGTGCCACCCAGTTTTCCTACAACCACTCAACCTGTTTAGCCTTTAACAATGCTTATTTAAATTTCAACGAACATAGTTCAGTGCACAATTTTTAGTACACTACCAACAAATTAGTAGATTTGTTTGAATGTATAGCTCCTGTATACCTTGGTCTGCTTTTTATCTTTGATTAAGTCTATGCTACTTTGCTGACTAGTCAACTAGTTATATATGACTTGTTTTCTATTTAAAATAAAATTAATATGTGAAGGCAGTTTGCATTAATTATACTTGTGCAAGTCTTTTGTGTATATGGGAGCACGAGGCTAAACTAATACAAAAATGCCATTGCCCATGAGAAGTGTCAGAGTCCTGCAGAAGTAGCTTCGGGCAGGCATGGTAAGGCAGCTTGCAAAAAGAGAACAGTGTTGGTTTTCAGAAGTTATTTAAACGAAAACCCAAGAAAGTATGTGGAAAGTGAGGCATTTCTTCTGACTAGATTGGTCTTTGCTGGAGTGAGCCATTAAATTTTGTTTACTGATACCCACTTCTGCATTTTTTAGTGTTTTGTTTCTTAAAAAAGTAAACCTGTACTTATATAAAGATTATTTATATGCTATCCTGAGCCTATTTTTGCTTGATTCACCTGAAAATACTCCTGCAGCTCGAGACCAGTCTTTGCTTCTTATTAATCCATATTTTGCCCCAGTGTGCCAATATAATGGAGCATTTTCCTGAATTTGTATGTAGGAGAATAGTCCTACTAGTTCTTATAAATTAGTGTCAGAGTTCAAGACAATCAACAATCAATATTTTAGCTCCTGTGCTGAAGTTTTTCTTAAAATAGACTAAGTGTGAAGGAAGCAAGGGTAAAGTGAAGAAATGGGTATGAACTGAGGAATAAATGGATGGTATTTTTTTCTTCAGCAAGTTGTTTTGTGAGTCCAGACTTTCTCTGGCAGCACAGAAGCCATTCTCCTGTGCTCACACATTCACATCTTCCCATGCACGTACTTTCCCATATTCAGTCCTATTCATATGGATTTTGATACAGTGATGCATATTTCACCTTGGAATTCAATGCTGCCAGTAATTAGAATTTCAGTGCATTTAATAATCCTATGTATGCATAAATGGGGAATATAATGCATGTGGAACATAAATAATTAGCAAAAAGTGAGAGTGGAATTTTATAGGACTCTGGTTATTTTCATGCTAGTAAAATCTTTCTGAAGTTGAAGATGTAATATGATGTATTAATATGATTTTCTGCATAACATAACTGTATACTCTCAAAGTCAATGCAGTCCTCACAAAAGTAATAAACTATTTTAATTCTATATGTCTTTATCAGTTTTATATTATCAAAATAGCAAATGACTTCCAGATATGTGGACAAGAACATAATATTTCCTTATTCCTTTATTATGTTTTTTACATTGTATCTTTTGTTTCCTACACAAATTTGTTAGGCTGAATTGTGCCTGAACCTTATCTCATGTCTAAATATTCTTTTCTATGTGAAATATTATTAAGAGGTGGTATCTTTGTTCATTTAAGCAGTATTTTTTTTTTCTTTCAGATTAAAAAAAAAGCAAATTGAAACTGTAATGATATAATGGTTTGGGGGTTTAGGGTTTTTTGGGGGTTTTTTTTGGTTGTTTTGTTTTGGTTTTTTTCTTAATTTTGTAGTATAACCAGGTTGCTTACTTTGCTAACAACAGCAACAGCTGGAGAGTGGAAGATTACTTTAGAATACTGTTTTTTAGTCATTTGCAAGCTTTTTATGTGACAGTTATAACCTAAGCAATATCTGACTTTTTTTAAACACTCATGTTTTTTCACTGGAATAACCAACATATTTAGAAGCTGTTAGTGATCTTTTGGTAATAATTTTTTTCCCCTACAATTATGTGTCATTGTAAAGAGCTGTTAACTCATTTATAAGCAATTAATTATTAATTCATTTCCCTAATGTACCAGCATTGCTTGCTGCACTTCTCTCTTGCTGCATAAATAAAATTCCATGCCACATTTGTGTTTCAAAGCCTTATACTTCATTTTCATAGTGCAACAACTTCCAATAACTCTTACTAGCCTGGAAATCCATGGAGGGGGCTACAAACAGAAATACCATGTGCAATCTCAAAGCTGTAGCTTCAGACTCACATTTTGGCCATTGCTGGTGAAGATACACCTAAGTAAAGAAGTTTGCACGGAGGTGATGCAATAGTCTGTAGCTCAAAGGATTCAACCTGGAAGCTGCCTGGCTTACTGGGTAAAACACAAAATGCCATCTCCATTGGTACCTGGCTTGAAAGGCCATGATTTCACTTCAAGGTCTTGTATGATTCTGCCTACCCATAAATTCATAATAGAGTTTTACCTCAAATACATGCTTTGCTTTTTGCTGCCAAAAGAAGAGAAGGGAATTTTGAACCAATATATTCGATTCCACCAAGTATGTGGATTTGGGAAAGTCACTTGGTTCCTATTTTGACACACTCTTACTCCCATCTTTATCCATATGTGAAATGGGAGCTAATAACAGCTTCCAAATTAGTGGATGAAAAGAAGATACAGATGAGCAAGAAAGGTAATTTGGGTTTTTACTTCCGTACTTCCCCCTGCCTTTTCTATTCTCTCTTTGTTTGAACCAAGGAAAAGACTTGCAAGATTGTCTCCTCTCTCTCTCTGCTCTCATAACTTCTTCCATATGGCCCCGTTTTTCTTCATCCCACTTCCTGAAACAGTCTGACAACCCTTCACACTCTTACTGAATGACTCGTGAAGACACACAACTTGAGAAAAAATGATAAATGTTGGCCTACTCATCCAGTGAGTAGAAGCATGTCTATATACATAAGACAATTATGAGTCACAGGGCTAACAAAATGTGTTTGTAGATTTTATACTTTCTTTCCAATGATTTCATCAATTCATTCGCCTCCCTCCCACTCCCTTATGTATATACTGCCTAATTAGTCTAACATTTTTGAAGCAGGTCATTTTTTAATATGTGCATGGAGTGCTCTACACATCACATTTATACACTTGCGAAGTTTTTTACCCTGTCATGTGATGATAATACCTATTTTAAAGGCAAGTATGTTTACTTGAAATCCTTCTGTATTTTTAAAGATTCTTTTGTTTTCAGTGTTGTGAATTAGGTGATAAAAGGGAATGATTACATTAATTTCACTTTGTCTCTTTAGAAGACGAAAGTTTTGGTATGTCTACATTCCGATGTCAAAAATGTGTGTTACATAAAAGCTCCATATTTTGCACTCCTCTTAATTCACAATGTGGTGTGGTTTTGCATTTGAATATATTACTTAACTTGTGAGACTGGGAAAAAAAGTTATACTAATAGTTCTGAAATGTGTTGGGTGGCTTGAGCTGTTGCTGCTTGAAATGGGTGGAAAGTCTCCCACTGATTTTTGTGGGTGTTCAATCAAGTTCTGTGTGTTCTTCTATCTTCATGCTTCAGCTTTTAGCAGCTTGGCAAAATTTCAGAGCTATAAACCTTTTCTGAAGTCTAATGTGGTTTTTATGGACTTGAATTTTGAGTATACCTGCTTGGCTGGCATGGGGAGCTTTAATCTTATTTTTACAAGGGAATAACTAAATAGACAGAACTTCCTGTCTCTCTTTTCCAGCTTTATTATAGTCAACATAATTTTGGATATCTCCATGCTTCCTGTGTGCCTGAATCTTCAATAACAGCTCATGAGTTGGTCTTAAACGTCTGAGAGCACACCAGTGAAAGTTTTATGTGGATATCAGATCAGTAATTAGGCCTGAAAATCCAACTTTGAGCTGTTATCAGGCTAGCTAGAGTAATAGTTTGAGCTACTAAAAGAAACCTCTTCAATTGGTGATCTCAGTTTCAATAGTTTCAACAGTAAAGAATCCAGTGTTCAGTAGGAATGTGTATACAAGACCTGCCACTGCTGCTGAACTAAATGCAGAGTACCCACATATAGATAGAAGCCCTAGTTGTGCTAATCTATGTTCAGTAGAAGAAAAGTATCAATGTGGATACATTTCTATAAGAGGGGAGGAGTAATTTAAATCCAGGAAAAAACTAGGAAGAACAGAAGACAATAATGCCTGAGTAATTAAAGTAAGCGTGAAAGGGTACAGAAGCAGTAAAGCAGAAGTATAAGAGAGTATCAGCTAATCTTTTTATATTTCCAAGTATTTCAAAACCTCTTGAGTGCCAAGATATAGTGTAAAGTGGCAATACAAAAAAAACCTCCACCAAAATCTAGCAAAAGGCATAGATCATGGCAGACACTTTGGGAATTTGGGTCTTGGAAACAAAGGTCCCCCTGTTTCCTTTCCCAAATGCTAGCAGAAGCCTTTCTCAGAGTGCAGTTTTATTTCCAAGGACCTGTTGTCAGTGACTGACAAGGTTTCCGCCTCCAGATTTCTTCTGTTGCCACACTTAAAAATTGGAACTTGCATCCTGGCACTTGTAATGAAAATTCAGCAGAACTCAAGGAAGCTGAATATCCACCAGTGAGTTTTCTGTAGAATATAGTATCTATAACTGCATTTGGCAGCAATATAAATATAAATATAAATATAAATATAAATATAAATATAAATATAAATATAAATATAAATATAAATATATAAATATATAAATATATAAAAATATAAATATAAATATAAATATATAAAAATATATAAATATAAATTATTATAGTTACCATACATTTACAATATTTTTATTTTTGCCATAGAGGACAGACTATTGCACTTGCATGTTCCAAAGGGGTATTATAAGCGTCTGTTACACAAGTATATGGTTTTGTTAACAAGTGTAATACCATGAGCATTGAAGATAACTCTTACTCAACAATTTGGAGTAAAAACCCAAATTACCTTTCTTGCTCATCTGTA
Organism: Sturnus vulgaris; assembly: GCF_052056855.1. Lineage (NCBI taxonomy): Eukaryota > Metazoa > Chordata > Aves > Passeriformes > Sturnidae > Sturnus > Sturnus vulgaris. The sequence goes on from NC_142283.1 coordinate 45,174,569, forward strand.
TCTTCTTTTCATCCATTAATTTGGAAGCTGTTATTAGCTCCCATTTCACATATGGATAAAGATGGGAGTGAGAGTGTGTTAAAACAGGAACCAAGTGACTTTCCCAAATCCACATACTTGGTAGAATCGAATATATTGGTTCAAAATTCCCTTCTCTTCTCTTGGCAGCAAAAAGCAAAGCACGTATTTGAGGTAAAACTCTACTATGAATTTAAGATTAAAAATATCCCAAGTATATTAGGTCTAAAATACTCAGATAATGATCCTTTGCCACCCTTTGCCACCTGTACACTTGTATGAAGACCAGAGCTGTGTGACCCGAAGTATGATTATCACATTTGCTGCATGTGTCCATAGACATTTTATCATCTCTTCCTGATCTTTTGTATCTGTGGTTTGTTCAGTGGTCACAGTGTCTTTGTTACAGGACAAAGATCTGATCAAACTTTCATTGAATTCAGAAGAGGTTTTGCCATTGATTAAAGTGAAAGGAGTGCTTTCCTAAATGAGCATAAAAGCTGAACTAATCTCTCCCCTCATAGGTCATTCTGGCAGGTCAGGCTTGGAGCACTCTAGTGGGACAACATGCACTATTTCATATTTCATGGTAGCAATCCTGTGAATAAGTCAATTAATTCAGTCTCTAGGGCATTCAGTCTAATATCTTTCAAGATAACTAAATTCACCTTATAAGTGAATTTATAGCTGGAATTTAAATATCTTCAGTCCATCAATGCTTGCTTTGTTCAACAAATTGCAGAAAGAAATCTGCCCTTACTGCACAAGAGAAGTGGACATATTAAAAACAAACAAACAAACAAAACTAAGCAAACAACAATTTTTCTCCATCCTAGTTGTTTCTCTAAAGTCACTAGACAGATTGTTTGAAAGACATGTGGAGACCTTGAAAGGCACTCCCAGTTAGAAAGACAGGAGAAGCCTCTCAGTTATCTCCTTTTGATAACAAATCCTGTTCTACCAGGTTAAGATAACCCTTGTTCTGCTCCTTAGGACAGCCCTCTGCCCTCTCTCTGTCTGTCAGCCTTTTAGTCACTCCCACCCTGATTCCCTGTTAGCCCCTAAGCCCTAAGCCCATCCTTGTAAAACCCCCATGTACCTAACCCAAAGCTCCAGACCAACGCCTTTGCCTCTGAACCCCGGGACTGTGCCCACGTGTGGCTGAAAGAAACATCTCTGTGAAAGCCTTGCAAAGGCCCTTCCTACTTCTTTACCCGCTTCACCTCAACAAGAACCCCAACCACAACAGACATGGATAAAAGGAGAAAAAAATGTTAGTGTTGGTGAATGCACTGAGATCTCATCTAGGTTGTGTTCAAGCAACTAAAGTCTAACCTTGGCAAGTAAAGGAAGTAAAACATGATGGCAGGGTTAAAACTCAAGACCCAATAGCACAACTGAGACACCTTTGATGTTTAATGTTTTTATGATTCTCCAGTGTCTAATCAACAGAAGTAACCTTCAGAATTCAAAGGTCAAAACTCAGCATTTTATGTCAATTTGGTCGTCTGTTTTCCCCATCTCTGACACAGTGGATTTTTACAAGATAGATCCTGCAGTGCTCTCGGCACTTACCTCACACATGGAGATTAATCTTCATTTTACTCTTGCTCTTCTTCTGTACTACATTGCCATCTGGAAGCTTGAACCAAAGGCTCCGGAAGACCCTTTTTGAGAAACTGAATGTCACAAGAAATGACACTTCCTGATCTTTTCTAAAGAAAACACTAAGAAGCAGGTCATATCTCTAAACATATACAACCTGTCTTTTCAATACTTGCCATACTTGCCTTTTCTAGGACTTGAATCTCTTAATATGGCTATGACAATTAGAAAAGGAAAACAGAAAAGAAACATGCAAATGATACTTAATGATTTATGATACCAAAGATGAGAGATGACTGCAATAGATTAATAGACAACATGATGGCAGGTGAAATTTTATGTCAATAGAGACAAAAACGATGTACAATTGGAAGAATAACCTCTTACTCTAGTGCATTTTCTTTATGTAAAAATAACTGAGGAAAATAAAGATCAAGCATTATTGTGGAGTTTGGGTGGCATTATTGAGTAGTCAAAAGTAATGACAGGTACCAGATATTCAATTTCTATTGACTTGCATAATATAAAGGAAATCTACATTATAACTGCCTCATACTTTTGGTAATAGGAGAGATTTTTAGCCATGGGGGTAAAGGAAAGAGAAGCTGATCAGGTGACTATACATACATGTACAAAATTTCTTTTACTAGGATAATATGAGATTCTTTACATCTGAGAGAGAAACAGGTAGTAGACCACTCTGGTGCCTCACTCTCATAGCAAAAGTGAGCTTCTATCAAAAGTGTTGTTGAATATATAAGGAAATAAAGAGATTATTTGTCCAACCCTGGATGAGGGCTGAATAAAGCGACAACTCTTATGTGCAACAAGCGATTAAAAAGAAATACTTTCTCAGCCAGTTTATGGCTTGGTAAAGTGAGGATGGGTCAGGGTTATGAATGCCAAAACCTGTATCAGCTGTAGAAGGGAACATTTTCTTCCAGATGACAAAAGCTGTGGCTTCCTTTGGCTGTGTCCCTTTATTGACATAATAGATGGATGGATATCTACAAAAGCGTAGGAAAAGGTCTGTTGAGGGTAAAGGAATTTAAAACAGTTTCTTTTAATCAAGTGTCCTTAATATTCTTTCTTTCATATGGCTCTGATCCAATACCTCCTTGTCCCCTTGAAAATAAGTTTTTCAAATATTTTTCAAATATATGTAACTCCACTGGGTTTTTTATGATGTAATCATCCAAAGGCACTGGTAGTTCAGTAGTCATGGCTCTTGGCAATTTCTCCACCAGCCTTATTGTGTTTGTCCTGTTTTCATTTAGCCTGGACTCGGCACTGACCATACCATCTGCCCTTCTGTTTCCAATCTCATGATCTTCCCATTTGATTGTTCATTTATTCAGAGACCAAGAGTTTTCCTTGCAGATTTGGAAGACAGAAATCTCTGTGAAGTTTTCTGAACCCATGAGACTGAGAAATTCATTACATGTTTGAATCAGGAAGAGCATGACCAGGATGAAAGCCTTCCAGTGTATTTCATTTTAATGGGGACATTTGTGGCAAAATACGTTACTTCATAATGGTTTAAGATGTTTATTTTACAACAGACATGTTTAAATGGGATTTAAACATTGATTATTTGGAACCACTAAGTCCGGCATTTAGAATTCTTCATTCTCTTCATGAATGTTTTTCATTTTTGGGAATTATTTGTGACTTTATTTGCCCTTTTTTTGGATAATTTTCTTGATTAAAAATCATTAGGCCTCTAACATTAGTTAGAAGAGACATTGGAGAAAGCTACTGCTGAAGAAAAAACAATACATAATGATGGATTTTTGATATCTAATAGCCATTGAAAGAAAACTGATTGTTCACATGTCAGCAGCAGTTCTGTCAAATGTTTAGTATTACACTAAGCATGGCTGAGGCACTCAGCAATGAAATACAGCTAATTCTATGCCACTGTGTGGATTTCATCACTGCTTTTGTAACGAGTGTTTATGTACTCCCAGTGCTTCCATTTCTGTTGTAGTTTTGGTAGTTGGTGATGGAGCAGAATCCCATTACTTAACAGAGTGAACAGACATGCTGTACAATTTTAGAAGTGAGAAGTCATTTAAAGGTGTTTGCTTTTCAACACCACAAAAGGCAGCTAATCAGAATATTTCAGGACACAGTACTCATGTTTAAGCACAGACAGCATACTGCAAATTGTTAGGGAATGTGTAAGATGTACTATAGCCTTTAATAGCTTCATGTTCTGGGAGCTTTACACTTCGTTCAGTGAGTAAAGCTATTTTAAGCAACGTAATAAAAATACTAACCTTAGAAATCTCAGCTCCCAATGAAATGCATGTTAAATTTATTTATGGAGTGCATGGAAACCATATGTTCTGCTTTTTCTCATAAAAATGGCAAGAAAGGAATGTAACTTTTTTTTATTTTATATGTTAAAAATTCATGGCTCAGCTGGCTTTTCATATTGTCTCCCAACAAGCCTTCAGAAATCCATTTTTGTCCCTGCACCTCAAAGACCAATTGGCTGATAGACAGAGACACTTGTGAAAGCTGCAGATAAATTAATAGCAGAGAATGTGCCTGAGGACCATGCCTGGCTGCTCTTGAAATCCTTCTGAAGCCTGAATTATTTGTATTAAGATAGGCCAACACTCAGGCCTCTATGAGTCAATGCTTTGTAACAGTTGCCAATATTTTTATACCTGAGAGAGCAGCTTCATTCTTTATTATTGCTCAGGAATCAATACTCCCATTGCCCTCACAAAATGCTATACAAGCATTATTGGCATTTCACTTGGCAGTGAAGGGTATCAACATCAATCTCACCAACTGCACACTTCGCTAACCTTGTTCCACTTCTCCAGCACAAATTTGTATTCAGGCTGCACTGTCCTCTCCTGCTCAGTTTAAGTGGGAATCCTCAGTGAAGCCGACACCTTCTGAGATGAGGAAATAGAAAGACATCATATAGCCACAGAGAAGTACATTTTGCTTTTTGTGTGAGGTAAGGAGTACATGGAAGCTCTGACTGTGACTAAAATATTATTTGAAAAACAAAACAAAAAATCCCCAGCCCCCCAAAAATTGCTACTGGTAGACTTTCTACAGAAGAGTTAAATCTAGATCGAGACAGAAGTTTCTGACCCAAAAACCTACTATGGGGCATAGGATAGTTTGTCAGTGATTAAGAAATCCTTTTGAAATAACAGCTCTTAATTCACAAATAGTCCTATGTGTTGAAGATAAGTGATATATTTCCAAACAAATGAACAACAGTATATACTACAACAAAAGAAAGGCTCTTTGAAATAGCAGCCACATTTTGCTCTAATTGTGTACAGCTGCAGCAGTTTGATATGCCAGTTCAGTCTCAAAGATTTGCATTCAACATGTAAATTCAGCTTTAAACATGCAATTTCTAGACGTAATCTAAAATGAGAATTGTTCAAAGCATCCTGTCTCTTGCAGAGCTTTGTGTCACTACAGATTACAATAGAAGGCAGTTTGTTCAAATAACACCAGAATAATGCCAGTGAGAGCACCATTAATAAAATAATAACCCCTTAAGTGTATCTGCTTTAAAAGAACAACACCATGCTCTTATGCTGCCTTTTTTCTCACTCTTCAGTGTTGAATCTATGTATGTTTTCTTCCCTTTCATGATTACAGTTTAGCTTATCCTCAGGCAAGGAACAACTTAAAAAAAAATACAACAAATAATTTTTGTGCAGGAGGATAACTTGGACATTACGGATTTAGGTGAGTGGCTGTGGGATTATGACATATTGAGGTTAAATATTCATGTTAACAGTCAGGAATTTTCAGATTGCCTTTGATTTGGTAAGAGGCACAGCTACGCATTTCTCACCAGGAGAGAAATGTTTGACTTTCCTTTGTGTTGTTTGCAATAGCTTCCTGATATTGGCAACTACCGGGGTAAAAAAGCTTTCCAGTCCTGTTTTATTCCATCTAGTGCCATCTGATTATATATTTATCCTTAAAATATATAAAACTAGTATTTTTATTCTATATATTACTTGAATATAAACTTGCTTATTTACTGAGTTTTCTTTTGGCTTTGCTTTAGCCTGCATTCAGACACTGGAGGAGGCTCTCCAGGGCAATGGTCACAGCACCAGCCTGACAGAGTTCAAGAAGCATTTGAACAATGCTCCCAGGCACATGGTGTGACTTTTTGCAGTTGTCCTGTGCCAGACCAGGAGTAGGACTTGATAATCCTTGTAGGTCCGTTCCACCTCATATTCTGTGATTCTGTGATCTTTTGTGGCAAGCTTAACTACAGGAAGTATTACTGTGTTCCAATAGTCAATTTCTCACTGTTTATATGCAGAAACTGGATAGACTGAGGTCTAAACTGCACCACTCCTAAAAAGTGAGCCAGAGATAAGTATTATCTCTGAAAGGAATAATTTAGTAGAAAGGGGATGAATAACAGTCAGTAGGAAAGTCTCTCTTTGATCACAACAGTGTTCATTTAAACAGCCAAAAAGTATTAAAAAGTACTACCACTGTCCAAGTAAACAGCAGGAGGATGGGAAAGGGAGAGGAACTGTAAACATCTGCCAGTATAACTCAAACACAAAAATAATGAACAAGGGAAATATCAGAATAAAATATCTTGTATACATCTGGTAAACAACTGATCTTTCATCAGTCTGAATTGCATTATTATTTTAAGAATTTTTGTTATTTATAAAACAATATTTGATATGAAAATAGTGTTTCTCACACTTCAGGCAAGTAAATATTAGAGGTAACAGTATGGTAATGGTAATTGATGTTTTTTTCCATTTCTCTTTTTTATTGTATCTATTGTATGTATGACTATTTATTGGAGCAGTATTTTGCATGTTTTAGTGGTGGATTCTGTCATTCCTTTCAAACTGTTCAGACAATCCATAGAGCTAATTTAAAAATGTGTTTTATTTGTTTCATTACTTGGTTGGCTGCTTTGTTTCTTGTGATTTTATTTTTTGTTTGGTTGGTTGTGGGGTTTTTGTTTGTTTGGGTTTATTGTATGTTTTTGGTAATTTCTGTAGTTTATTTTTTTTGTTGTTGGTTGGTTTTAGCTTTTTATTTGGCTTGTTTTGGTTTGGTTTCTTTGCTTTTTTTTGTTTGTTTTGTTTTGTTTTTAATTTACAGAAATCTTTAACAGATAGCCTTTAATCTCACTCTGCAGTCTTTTTTCTCTCTCTTTCTGTGCAGCTCGAGTACCTGGAATGTTCATTCAAATCAGTTGTGAATGTGGAAAGGCAAACTATTCATCACCTCGGAAGCCATGGGTGCCCCACACATCGTGGCATTAGTTTCTAAGACTCAAGGTACTTTTGTCATACTTGTAGAGTGGCTGTAACATGGCAGTCTTGACGTAAAACCATCAATATCTCTCACATCTAATTCTCAGCAACATGAAGAACCATGACATTGCTCATCAGGCTTCATTGCATGAGACTTTTGATACCAGTATTAGTCTTAATTCTTAGTCAGAATCCTGTTTTACATAGTTAGGAGAATTTTTCTCTCTGAGCTACTTTCTGACAAAGTGAGCTGCTTTAGTTCTGCAAGATTCACAACTGAGATTTGCAAAGCATAAGGCAACAAACACACCAGTAACAGCAGTGTGAAAAGCACACCACCTCTACAACTCTAAATCAAAGCAGATGGATGTTTATGTAGATATTTAAGATCACACACCTAGTAAATCCATAAATGAGGAAAAGCAATGAGGTCTAGCTATATAGCCTGCTTGAAATTGTTCACTGGAACAATGATGAAAACTGGGGTATTTATTGAGATGCGAGATTCTCAGATTCACAGCTTGGGACTCTAACCAATGTGTTTGTGAAACAGACCATTTTCATGCAAAATGTAAAGCTTGACAAGAGTACCACTTTTTTTGCTATTCTGTATGGGGCCACTGCTGAACAAATCGTTTGAGGTTTTTCATCGTACATTATACAGGTGCAAATTTGGTACATTTTGTTGTTAATACTCTCATTCCTTGGAAGAGAAAAAGAAAATTCATAACGTCATAGTCATATTGAATAAACTTCACCAGTTGGTCACAACTGCAGTCTTTTATTCTCTCAAACTGTAGCTTCCATTCTGCTTTAATTTAGAAATTTATTGGTGAAAGCAAATCAATACTTTGTCTCTCAAAAAAATGTGTTTTTTTAGAAGATTCAAAAAAGAAAGAAAACTGGTCCAAAAGCTACACTGGAAAAACACGGGAAAAAATTCACCTAAAAAATAAGAATAAAAATAAGTTATTAAAATTTTTCTTTTGAAACAGTGTCTGGATTGTGAATAAATCATTTATTATTATGCTATCGTTAGTCATTAATAATGTGTCTCTGTTTCTTAGCGAAAGGTAAAAACATTTTTCTCTGTAATCAATTTGTCTTTATCTCTTGGTTCCTTAAGAAATGGCTATTTTATGCTTTATGGAACAATTGAGTGCAAAGTGGGGGAAGAAGATCTGACTACCTTTTGAGCAATGTTTTTGCTGGCAGAGCATGTTTACAGAAAGCACTGTGTTCAGAAGGGATTCCTTCTGCTTGCAGGTGATATTTTGAGTTGTATTGGACTCTTTAAGCTGATCATGATGGCATCTGAAGAGGAAGGGGAAAGGAAAAGATATGACTTAATGTTGTTTGCAGCTAGTTCAGTGCTCATCTTGAAATGATTTTATGTTCAAGCCATTCAACAGGCATGAGGACGATGATAATCAGACTTTGTTTTTAGATTCCTTTTAGTTTTATTGTAGAATAATTTAATCAAAATACATTTTTATTGTCATTTTAGTGTCTCTGCCTGCTCTTGTTACTGCTTTAATTTCCTGAAAGGGAGATGTATGACATCCTGTGGGCATCGATGGTAGCTTTCAATTGTCAGTTGGTGTTCTTTGAAATCCTTTTCATTTCACGAAAAAATTTATTGTGAGGAAATAGAAGTGATTATCTGACTGAGAGCTGGGGGGAAGAATCCTTTCTCTTAACACTCTCTGATTTTGTGCTGATATAGCTAGAGGGACTCAAATTGAAAAAATTATGAGTTTACTTGTTTTTATGGTTTCTTTAGCAAGGAAGGCTTGTCCTGGTTGAAGGCTGGGATACTGCACATGGGGAGGTCTGACTCAGTCCCAAGTCTATCATGTGTGATTTATCAAGGCAGTCTTGCCAAGGTTCCTCCATGAATTTCTCCCCAATATTTTGTGTCCTGTTTGTTCAAACTCTTGAGTTCTTTTGCATATTGCCCTAATCTACCAGCCACTCACTTCACTGTTTTTTGCTGGGCTATCACTTTGGACGGGGTTTTATCAGTTCTTAGACATCTGGCAGATGTGGCAAATGCCTGTGATGCAGGTACCAAATGCAGAGAACATCAGCAAAACATACATTGGGTCTTGATGCCTTAGGTTTAGCAATGCTGGGGGTCTGCCTCATGCTATTTTCAAGTATAGTATCCACATTTCTTTATGGTCCAATATCTCTTAGAGGTTCTATATGTTTCAGTCATAAAATAAACATTTTTTTTCTGCCAAATTTGTCATGTGTGTGTTGCTCTTTCCACCGAATTTGTCCTGAGAATGGTGCTGTCACTTTCGTTTTTGGATGAGCTAAGATACCTCTAAACACAAAGGAGTCACAAGAAACATAGATTTACATAGGCTGAAGTTTGTAAATCACAGTAACCAATACCAAGTTATACTTGGGTTGGGTTTTTTTCCAAAACTTCTGGCAAAGCTAATACCCTCTGACCCCAGTTTTGTGGGACCAGCTTTCTGACTAGTGTTTATTTGGTGTTGTATCACCATATTCCTTGCAGTGGGTTCAGTTTCACACACTGTTCAGTCACTCGGGCAGCTCAGGTGCATGGGAACTAGAGGAAATAAAAGTGTGCCTAACTCACAGCAGACAGATCTGGCTGTATTAATGAGAGCTGGAATCAATATATTCCTGTATAGCCTTTACTTCAATAGAGATGAAAATGTTTATTTATTGATAACGTTTCAGTTGGAGGTTTTTCAGTTAGACTTGCTTAGACAGCAAAGCAAGTTTATGTGTGGCAGCTTTTGCTTTTCGTTTCATTGTTGATTTTTAATGGTGCAGAAAATGAATAAAAGTTGGTGTACAAGTGATAAATGCCTGCCTGGCTGTTTGACACATAGTTGTTCAAAAAAGGTTTCTGAATCATTTCGCCATCCTTAAAAATAGAGTTTCTTAAACACATAAGACTGTAGAGGAGCTAATCACACTCTTCCTGTCAGCTGGTTATAGACAACTACTTTAGGATGCAGGTTTTGCAAGATATCTTAACTGTTTCCAAAAACACCTGGAGATGTGTGTGTCAAGAAGACACTATGTCTCAGAACTTCCCACATGAAGGGGATTTGATTCTGGTTTTCATTTTGCACCACGATATGAACATAAGCAGTTATCACGGACAAACTGTTTTGCTCATATCACAGAAACTTAGCTCATGTCTGTAGTCTTAAGAATTTTTCTTTACAGTTTAAAACTAAATTGATTTCATGCTTGGGTGAAATATGTTGGTCCTGTCAGAGATGCTGAATATTGATTGAATGCGACATTGATTGAAAGATCTGTATTCAGCATTTTTTGATAAGTCAGATAACTAATGCTAAACACTCTGTAACACTGATTTTGAAAACAAAAAGATAAATACTTGGGGTGTACTTTGTTCTTTTACAAGATTAGAAGTGGAAAAGAAGAAAGGGCATTTCATAGTGATCTGCAGCACTATCTGACACCAGATTAGTTCTAGCAGTCAGACTGAGAGCACAATTTACATAATGTGTGTTTGTGTTTGATTTAAGGCTAGGTTATTGGATTGCTTCCAGCCTGCTGAGGTTACATCTCCCCAGTTCATTTCCCCTGAAGAACAGCAGGCACAGTCCTGAACATGTGCTGTTAGTCACATGGGTGAATGACAGACATCAATAGAGTAATAATCACTGACCTTTTTGAAATATTTAACTACTGAAAGTGTTAACATATAAGGGACATATTCAGCTATTGTAAGTATCATTAAACGTTCATGTGAGCTCCTAGGGAGCATTGTACTGAATTAGTCATTATTTTTCTTCCAAGAACAGGATGTTGTCACAGAGCAGGATAGGTCCTCCTGTGCCTCGCGGCTCAGCAGTTGAAGCATTGTGCCACTGGCGACAGTGCCACCACAGCACCATTGCTCGTGTCAGAGATATTCATTACCATGATAACACTCCTCCTTTAAAAAATTCAGTTATATATTAAAAAATTGTACATAAATTGCAATGAGACTTGCAATACGATACCCTTTAAATTTCTGGGTTTGGGGTTATATTTGGGGTTTTTTTTAAAATGATATTAGGTAAAGTATATCAATTTAAGAACCTTTTTGTATTAAAAGAGACTTGAGGACAACCAGCTTTTGAGAGCCTTAATCAATTCTGTCACATGGAAAATAACTGGTAATTTTAAATCAAATTTGAAATGGGTTTGATTTTTAAGGAGGAGAGAAAGAATGCACATTGCTTACAAATATATCATAAGCAAGGCTATTTCTACAGCATAAGGAAACTCAGACTAAGTGTAAGACTGAGAGCATTAACAAAGAAGTAATGTGGTGCTTGCTGCTTTTAGTAGTTTCTGTTTCTGCATGAAGAAGTAGATCTTTGTGTAGAAGCTGCAAAAAAAGTGCAATGAAAGATGGAAACAAGGCATGCTCCACTTTTTATTGACCATGCTAGCTTGTGAAGTCACTTTTCCAATTATTAATATTATTTTAGTGGACTATTTGCTTTGAGTTTTTGACTGTTTTGCTGGTATATTTAAAACTTCTAAAAATTTTGTCGTTCAGGTTTGCAGTTCAAACATTTATTTATTACATGCGTGTTAGTCTTTGTCAAATCTTAGTGATTTCTGAAAAAAGACAAAAATAAACTTCTGCTGGTAGAGATGATTAGATGAGATATTTGTGATACAGCTTATAGAAAATTCTGAAATCCTACAATATTTTCTTCAATATGTTACAAATACTTATATAATTTTTCATAAGTTACAAATATTCTTATAATTTGAAATAGTTAATTTATTTCTGAACCCCTTTTGTTGTCACAAAAAAATGAGTAACTCTCCTTTGTGTGTCAGTTCAGGTAGTGGCTGTATTATTGATTTTTACTAAACAGGCATTTTCCCCACCCCTTGACACAGATACTGCTAGTTTGAATGGGTGGTACAGTTGTGGGTGTAGCCTGTTGAGAACCTAAACTGAAGTTTAACTGTAGCTGCAGGATCTTTCTCCATTATCATCATTTAGTTTGTTTCAGTAATTCTGAGCTAGGTTGCAGTTTCTTGCCAGGATATTATAGATTTGAAGATGGGCGGGGGGGGAGCAAAAATTATGACTAGAAGGATTAAGTCAATTGGCTTTCACCACTTCTGGATGTGATTTGTATAGCTTTAGGATTAGATAATGAAAATGTGAGACATTGACTTGAATTTTGACTCATTTTGGGTCTCTCAAAAGTTCAGCCTAGAATGGTCTGTTGCTTCTGGACAGGTTGGAAAGTTTACTCTAGTTTTTTTTCTCCATTCTGTATCTTGTTTATGCAAGAAGGAAAGACTAAGTTTATTTGTCCGTGGGGAAATCACTTTTGTTTGGATTCAGGTACCGCTTTTGTTTCCTATTTTTCTTCCCTTTGTTTTGTTTGTATTTTCTTCAGCTCTGTTTTTGCATAACACTGTGTTTTTTCTCCTCCTGTGGCCACTTGCACATTGAATGCAGTCCTTGAGCACCAATAGCTTAACATCAATTGTCTTTATTTCACTCTTTCCATGTGGTGGCAGAACGGAGCAACCATTTTTTGGAGGCTAAGGAAATGTGTGTGGTGTCAAAGGCCTTTTGTTCATTTTGAACTCATGCACTAGTAAATAACAGAATGGGAAACCTCTCCTTCATTCTCTGTCTCTCTCTTGTTTTTCCCCTTCTCTGTTTCCTGTGGCTAATTTTCCCATGACTCTAGCAATTTATTTCCCTGAACCTTTTATTTGTTAAGTGCTTTCAGGGAATAGCTCTTAGGTCCAAAATCTCATTGTGTCTGATATTTTTCTTTAGGAAGTCCTGGATGTAAAACTGAAATCTATGTGATACAACTGTTGAATCTTCCAAGGGATTATTTTTTTTTTTTATTCAGTGGAAGCAGGGCATTCAACCTGCATTCCCCAATGTGACCCATGAGCAGAAGCCAATAGGCTCAAGAATTTTGGTCAGTGGTATCAAAGGGCTTTCTCAACAAGCCTTTGTGTTTGTTCAGTTATTTCTTTGTGGCTAAGTCTCTGCACTGTCAACATCATGACCACATTATTGAGAGGAGTCATTTCTGTGTTGGGGAAATTAATTTTAATAGAAAATATGCTATTTCTAAATGTTCTGAGTGCTTCCTGAAAGTTGCAGAAGAGAGGTGACGTCATTAGTGAGGCTATAATCATGACGGATACAACACATTAAGTGAGGATTATGATGATTATTTAGTACAGGAACAAGAATATGTGCTGGTTTTCTAAAGCAGAGTTCTTATTTGTAAGGAATTTAACAGTGAGGAAAAGATGTAGAAACCTGATAAAGATGAGCTGTGAAAATAGTCACTCTGTGACAGATTTTCAAAATACTGTTTATATAATTTCTACACCATTTTCTGTCCTCTCTTCAAAACAGGGTGCCAAAATAGAAGTGAGACAGAAGTTCTGAAAATCTGAGGCATTTAAATGATTAAAATTTGCACACTGATAGAGTTAATTAGAGGAGCTAGGTCTATTGCATGGGTGATTTAAAGAATTGTGTAGCTGAAAGAGGTGAATTCAGAGTAGAATGCTAATAGCAAACAATTTGGAAAAATTTTTATTCTGGCTGAATAGGAAGCATGATCTACACAACTCTTCCACTTTACCTGGGTAAATGGTAGAAAGCTTCAGAATGCACATGTGCATTCACGTGTGTGGCCCTGGGTCCAGGGCACTGTAAAAAGAAATATTTAATGCAGTTTCTGCTAGCCTATATTAATTGTTCCCAGGATAACTCCATGTTTCGTGTTCCTGTCATGCACTTTTCCAGGTAAACTGTAGACACAGGTGCTGAGTTTGTTCTCTTTCCTCTCATTCCAAGGCTTTCTTGTGAAGGAAGTGTACAGTTAGTGTGGACTGGGGATTACATTGTCATGTGAACAGATGGCCATAAGGCATTGCCCAAGTCAGACTGATACAAAATTTATAAGATTTCACTGAAATTATCTGTGATGAATATATAATGCTAGAGCTGCCAAGCAGTTAGCCAGAAAAGCCAGTGCATTGCTTCAAATGTGTGTGGCTCCAAATCGGGCTCTGCTTCTCTGTTCCCTTCATAAAGTCCTAATAACTATTCTGCTGACACTAATCATCATCATATCTAAGCAGTATTGATCTTTCAGGGTATGCCAGTCATCCTTATGTGACATATATGGTCATCACAGAGCCTTCTGTTAGAAGATTTTACCTGAAAATAAGGCTATTAGCTGTTGGTTTTAAAATGTCAAAGTCAATTTCTGACATTCTAATGCATAGTCTTTCATATAATGTATGATAATTGCCATGAAGTACCAGCAACCTGAATAACTATCTGGGAAAAGGGAAAAATAAAGTATTAATGGAAAAGAAATGATGCAAATTCTTTTCTTCACTGTATGATTTTTTTGTTTTTGTTTTGTTATGATTCTTTAAAAGTCTTCAGAAAGGGACTATGTGCTGTTAAATGGAAGCTGCAGTCCTTCTATGTCTTATGAATGTAGAAATCTTCCTGTTTATCCACCACAGCCTGTGAGTTTAAAAAAAGAAGATATATCATGCAGAGTTTATTTTCCAAATTCACACATATGATTTTTGGTTCTATTGAGTGTGCTATACTTCAGATCAGAAACTTGGTATTGAATTACTTCATTCATGTATATGCCTACCAGGAGCAAATTTGACAGATTTCTAGTAACTCGTACCAAGTGTAAAATGAACCTACTTGGTTTTTGATGTACGGTAGCTTTTACATTGCTAACATGTGACTATTTTTTGCTAACTCATGGTGGTGAATGACAGAATTCCATCATGATTTTTCCTACCATGATATGTTTCCATAAAAACAGAGGAAACAGGATAGATCACAGGAACAAGACTAGAGTCTTGACTGGTTAGAATTAGTCAATAATTTATCAGAATTTATCAGAACGTGCAGATCTGTGAAACTTACTACAAAACTGTCAAACTTATTAAAGCAGTCGATATTTGCATTAATTTTTTTTTCTGTTCTTTTTGCTGTATTGTAGAAACTGCCTTTCTCAGGATTTTTACTCTCCATAGGGTGACTTCCTTAATCTTTCTTTTTCTCTTCTCCTGCCTTGTTTGTCTGTACTCTATGTGATGGGCTAAACAATCAGAACCTTCGTTTTCTGAGTATGCTTGCATTTAGTGATTGAGATTTTCAAAGTTATAAAGAATAAATAGGTGCATGATTCCCAACAGAATTATTAAGAACTTGTGACTAAATCTCTAGCTTGTGATTTCTTTTCAGAAAATGTAATCATTTTTGTATGTTTAATGCCAGATACATTAACACTTAATGATTTATGGTGGAGGTGTTATAATCTTATGCTCCCCTACCCATAGTCTGAAATCTGAAAGAAGCTAATATGTATGTCTCAAACACTGATAGCTGGATAGTCATCGAGCCGACTCCAAGGACTGTCGGTAAGAACATTCCAGGAGAGAGAAGAGGATTTGACAGGAAAAGGGGGTCATACAGAGGTAGTGCAACATTTTTCTGGGACAAACCTCCTTGTTCCGGATCTTGGAGACATAACACAGTACAGGGAACATGCAGAAATTAGGTCAACCCAGTAATGGGGGCATCCCACTAAGGTCCATTAAGGTCCCCTGAAACCCTTGGATTTATATCCAGAAAGGTTTAGAAGATTGAATTGTACATGATAACTAATTTGCTTATTAGCATAAGTGAGAAACTCAGCTCTGGACTGGGGAAACATGTATAAAAAGGTGCTTCCTGAGAACCCAGAACACTCCATCAACTAGATCAATGGTGGAGTCAGGGCTGGGGATCTTTCTTCCTGTCTGTCTCCCTCTCTTTAATCTCTCTCTCTCCTCTTTTACCCTGCACCTTATATGAAATCCTCCGCCCTGTTTTTCTACTATAAGAGAAGGGGGCTAATTTATTAATTTCCATGCTATGTGTATAATTTACTAATAAAAACTTTACAAGCTTTTGCAGACTCTCTGACTTGTGTTGTTCCTTTTTAACCATGAGCATTTGGAAATCCCCTTCCCTTCCCTTCCCTTCCCTTCCCTTCCCTTCCCTTCCCTTCCCTTCCCTTCCCTTCCCTTCCCTTCCCTTCCCTTCCCTTCCCTTCCCTTCCCTTCCCTTCCCTTCCCTTCCCTTCCCTTCCCTTCCCTTCCCTTCCCTTCCCTTCCCTTCCCTTCCCTTCCCTTCCCTTCCCGGAACTTCCCTTCCCGGAACTTCCCTTCCCTTCCCTTCCCGGAACTTCCCTTCCCGGAACTTCCCTTCCCTTCCCGGAACTTCCCGGAACTTCCCTTCCCTTCCCGGAACTTCCCTTCCCTTCCCGGAACTTCCCTTCCCGGAACTTCCCTTCCCGGAACTTCCCTTCCCGGAACTTCCCTTCCCGGAACTTCCCTTCCCTTCCCTTCCCGGAACTTCCCTTCCCGGAACTTCCCGGAACTTCCCTTCACGGAACTTCCCGGAACTTCCCTTCCCTTCCCGGAACTTCCCTTCCCGGAACTTCCCTTCCCGGAACTTCCCTTCCCGGAACTTCCCGGAACTTCCCTTCCCTTCCCGGAACTTCCCTTCCCGGAACTTCCCTTCCCTTCCCGGAACTTCCCTTCCCTTCCCGGAACTTCCCGGAACTTCTCTTCCCCTTTCAGGTTGGGACTCCGCAGCCCATGCTTAAATTTGTATGGAATTTAACTGTAAGTGAAAAATTTCAGTTCACTCTGTGAGTGGAAATCTTTCAATAACAATGGAAAAGCTCCACACAATCTACCAAATAAACATTTAGGAAGGAACTAATTCTGAAGGAATTTTGTTATGCAATCAATGAAAATTTATGGTCAAAGCCATTAAGAGAGTCTCTATTGGACCTTTTAAATTTAATTTAAAACCTTTCAATTATAATAGGTTGTTAGAAAACCAAGCACACGTCTTGTTCCAGAGCAGAGATTCACACCGTGTTTTCTCCATGAAGAGAACCTGAAGCATAGAGGCAACACCTCTGGCTTGGGATTCAGCTGCAGGTTAACCATTCCCTGCACTTACTTTGCGTGGTAGGAAAATCCACCAGAGAGCTCCAATGAAAAGCCAAAGCCATTGCTGACTTTGAGGCAGTGAGTGCTGTCAGGAAACTAAGGTAAAACTGTGAAGCCTGTGAGTATATGGGTAACAAAAATGTAGGATAAGACCTCATTTCTGAGCTCAGATCACTGGGACTCTTACTGTGTTATTGAACATCTCCATCTGAAGTGATAGGTGGTCAGCTTGATTCATCACCTCTGATTTTGTGAGGCTTGCAGGAAATGCTGCTACACTGACTCTTGGCTGGGAAGTGCATATTCTCACAGGAGGTTATGGGCATCATAAAGAGCAGGGGAATTGTATGGCCTGGATTTAAAACCAGAGTGATCAGAGTAAGATCCTTATTCTGCTAACGGAAATGTGCAATCTAATATTTTTGTCAATATTCCAGCATAGCAAAGAGAAATACAGTGAAAAATAATTACATTCAACCTAGATAGAAACTGGAAGGGAAAATGCATAAATTCTCTGAGAGTCGTGGGAAGATACAGGTTGGGAAAGTAAAATTCTGCTTTCTGTCCTACCTTTTCTTTCATGGTTATTATTATGAAGAGCTTTACTGGGCAAGTATCCAAGCACTGGCAGAGATTACCCAGAGAGGTTGTCAAATCTTGCTCACCAGAGATATTCAAGAACTTTCTGGACACAATCCTGTGCCACATGCTCTAGGATGACCCTGTTTGAGCAGGGAGGTTGGACCAGATGGCCTGCTGTGATCCCTTCCAACTTGTCTGATTCTCTGATCCTGTGATTTAACATACCTAATATAAATAACTTCTTCATAGCTTTGGGGTTATCTACACCTAATCCCAAAAAATCTAATATTTACTCCAATGCAGAAACAATCTTCTATTTTAGAGTTAGGTCAAGACCTGCATTTAACTAAGTCCCAAGTTTTTATTACTCTCTGATCTGTAATGATCACAGCTGTTAAATACTTTCAGCCTTGGCTCAGCCTCCAAGGCCATTAAAAAAACACCAGCATCAATGTAAGAACAAACTGAAAGAGGGAACTTCTTCTTTAATTTGGAAACATTCCGATTTTTTTTAATCAAATCATCAAACTGCTCTCAGACTGTACCAGAATCTTCCCAAGAGGAGACCTCAACTGCACACATGTGTGTACACCGAGGAAAGGCAGAGAGGCAGAGGGGACCCGGAGGTGGAAACCTAATAAGGGAAAAGGTCTTTCTTACATGATCTAAGATACCAGGCCCATTTGCAAAGCCTGGTGAGCTGACTTCATTATTGGCTGCCTCAGGTTATCTGGGTAGACAGTGACAGATCATTTTGTAGGGCCTGAAGGGAGCCAGATCAGCCTGCTTAGAAAAACAAATAAATCCAGGTCTGAGACTGAGTTTAAAAAAGATTTACAAGGCTCACTGGTGCATGTGACCCTCTCAGAGAGGATTTTGGCTGCTGGCCCTGTATGGTTAGCTTGTTTCACAATTGCTGCAATCTGAAAAGTGAATGAATTATTTTCTTTTGATTACAGGAAGTTTTGTTTTGTTTTTTTCTTTTACTAACATCTGCACAGTAAACAGACAACAAACAGCATATAAAAAGAAAAGAAAGGAAGGATCTTTTACAAAAAGATCACATAAAAGAAAGCATAAATCTTTTGATGTCTGACCTTTTAGTTATAGATTTCCAGGGACAGATTGAACAAACAAAACTCATCAAATTTTTGAAAGAGTTATGTCTTCCATTCTCTGTAAAAACCAACGGCAACTGCTCTTCTAAGTAAGACAGAGAAGAAAACACACAGAACCATTATTTTTTTAAACACAGGTACTTGAAATCTGCATTAATGTATTAGAAATTAAGATGTGTTTTTTCTTTATTAACAGAGCTTTTAATTAATCTTTCAGTAATGTTCAGATACAAGTTAGAATTAGTAAAAAAAATATCAAAAGAAAGGTCTAATTATGGTTGTTCTCCTTTAACCTATGTGAGATCCAGGAAAAAATATCAAATCAAACGCAGGTATTAGTGATAGAACATGTAGGATGATGTAGTGGGCTGCACAGAGTTTAATTTTCTCTTTTGGTGTTGATTTATTTTGACTGTTATTTACATGATTCATAAACTTCAGAGGAACACAATTTACACCTAACTTCCATATAGTCCAAATCAGTCGTCAATAGAGACTTGGTAGTTGTCATCTCTCACTAGATTGAACAAAAGTAGAGGAAAAAGGTGAGTAAAAATTCTAAGAAAAGAATAACAAATAGGGTGACATTGCACATTAGAAGCAATATCTATGCACTCCCTCCCAACAATTTATGGAATGCTTGTGGATACCAGTGATATTCTATTCCCTTTTATATAAAGCCATCAGAATGGAAATCTGATTTGGAGTCTAGATTATACATTTAACGATGTACAACTCACAGAAAGACAATTTGGGTATCTTTAGCTTGTTTGAATAAAAATTTGAGTCAACATGTATGATCCACAAGTATTTCTTCAAAATATGGCTTTTGGTCCCCATATCAGACATGGTTTTATAGTCCACAAATGGACAGCTATTACTATATTCCTGAAAAGCTAAGAGTACAGATTAAATAATTTATACAATACAGAAATAAACTTTATGCAATCTTATATTTTTCCTGGAGGATTCTGAAAATTTAAGTAATATATATTCCTTTAGAACACCATCATGATGTTAATCTAAGAGGGCAAGAATATTAAGAATTCCCTGTAAGAAATGTTTGCAAGACTACCTACCCCAGTATCCTGTTTCCTAGAGCATGTAAACTATGAAAATTTTAAAAATTTACTTAAGTGGTGATGTATTTCATCATGTAGGGAACAATAGCCAACTTTGAATGCCTAAGAATAATTACAATTACATCTAGAATATCATAGAGCTTCCCAGGCAAATCTTCCCAGCCTCCCAGTGGTAGTATGCCCATGTTTAAAGAAAGATATCTCTTTTATCATTACCTTTTCCCATAGTGAAAGTCATCTTATGACTGCTTCTACGATGTCAATATTTTCCAAGTTTCTTGGTTCTTTCTTTGTCATTGGGCCATAAAACTGCACTGCAGAAGACATCTAATTATATATGTGATGTAGAAATCATTGTGAAGCGACTTGCTGATTAATGTCACTAATATATTCACTCCAAAGCAAGGGGGAAGAATAGCT
>NC_142283.1:48727249-48742249 GCF_052056855.1 Sturnus vulgaris
AATACCACTTAAATCATGGTAATTAGTGCCAGTTATCTGCAAAATTTAACAAATAGAAATAAGGTGCTATACTACCTTATTTAAAGACAACAAAAAAGGCTCTACCAAACAATGGAACTACCATCAAGCCCTTTTTATTTTCATTCCTGTCAGGGGTATTTTATTATAATTATGTCATCACTGGAAATTTCCTTTTCTCCAAGTGATCCAATCTTTTTCTTCATATTTAGACTTCAGCTTTCCCTCTTCATTTCACTGCTTTCTTTGGAACATACTATTAATGTTGGGTTGTTCAGCTGTAGAATTCTATGGAAGTTGGTGAGAAGAGGATGGTTACTTGGATACAGTCCTCCCGTCCCCATCCTAGGAATATCTAAAAAAAATTGATTCTGTTATAATTTGCCTACATGTAAATTTGAGTAGCTCTCTACAGTCAGTTAACCAAGGGAATCTGCATGGAACTATGCCATAGTACACAGAATTGCTACTATGAGGCTGTAACTTCAGTCTGCTCTTTTACTAGCATCAGACTACCACCAGCAGAACTGAACCCTGGTCTTGGATTTCATTCCCATGTAGCAGGAGTTTTATTAAGACAACAGAAAGCAGCAAGCAGCTTAATAGCATCAAGCAGATAGTGTAATTGTATTGTACAGATGGCTTGCATGCAGTATCTAAATAAATAGTGGGTTCAGAATGGTAGTGATAAAGCCAACCAAGATGGTTTTCCCAGTTGTGAAATGTTTGTGTAAAGAATGACCTTTTTTGTTTTTGTTCAAGTCTGACAGCTGAAGATGCTTTTAAAACGTTCTAGTCACTTAGAGTGGAGCTATACAACTTCAGTTTGGTAGCTTTAAAAGGCAGATCATATCCATCATTCAAATAGCAAGTCTCAGGGTTATGAGAGAAGACTGGGGATAGGAGATGAGAGCTGTTCAGTCCAGTTTACATTTGTCACTAGTGACTAGCTTTTAAAAAATGTATTAGCTGTGCATGGTGGTAAGTAAGTTCCAGCTGCAGGGGATTACTGCTCTGAGTGGGTCGGGGATCTTGGAATGCATTCAGTTCCATCAGGGGATTTGTGTCCCTCGTCATTAGCCTTAACATTACTAAAGCACTAAAGATTAAGAACAGACCAGTGTCACCTGCTCCGAACTTCAGAAAACTCTCCAGAATTATTGTAAGCAAAGCAAAATAAAAAGTAATTTAAAAGCAAAACAAAACAACAACCACCTAAAGAGTTCTCACCTTTTAAGGAAGGGAGTACAGGGCATGACATAGTGGAGAAGGAAGAATCTCCTATATAAATCTGAGTGAAAGATGCCTGTGACATATAGGCAATTAAGAAAAATATCCAGATTTTGGAAAAAAAAGAAAAGTATCTGTTGATGCATTATTCTCCCTACTTATTTAATGTGTCATAGTACTAATTTACACCACAAACACCTCCACAAATACCTGTCTGTTAATGAACATTTTTGTGGGGAGTTTCAAAATCAAGATGTGCTGCAATTTTAAGGAAGTATTTCCAAGGCCTTTACTCTCACAGGTTAGGAGTGAAGAGTTTTACTGTGTTTTTTCAGGATACTTTTTTTTTTTTCCCTCAAGAATAAGGCAAGTGAGCCGCACAGGGCTTTACTTTTTTCAGGGATTTTGAAATTCAGCTTACATGCCAGCAAGCAGTTTAGTGGCAGGAAGTCTTTCCTAGTAGTGCAGTCATGAACTGGTAAACTAGAAGCATCTGTAAAAATTTAGAGGGAGTATCAGCTTTCTCAAAGCTCCAGCCCAAGACTAATGAGGTGCAAATGATAGCGCTGCATAACCCTTCTCCACCCCAATTGTGGAATGAGATATTGCGACAGAAAGAAGTAAAGAAATAAGACAAAGATTTCAAAACTTACACTGCCCTGAAAAAAATACTCGGTTTTCAGGAGATTTTCAAATGGCTGAGGTGGGCCAACCTGCATATTTTGCTAGCAAGAAATTCATACCTTCTTCCTCAACCGCAGACATATTTCCATGGCACTGAATACTGACAGATGGAGATTGTGAGCAGTAATTGATTTTTTTCTGCATGTATGTGAAATTTTACCTCTTGATGTGGTTGTTCTTATTAACACTTGCTCTACTAAGAAACTAACTTCTGCTAATTTGCATCTTTGATAGATCCTTTTCCTTGCTTGCTCTGCAGAAAGAGAGGAAGGGAGTAGAAATGCCATTTGTTTGAAGGATCACATCTGGGGTGTGATCTGCTGTATCTTGACACCAGATGGCAGGTTTAGGCTGACAACTAAAACCCGGTTTAGCCTCGTCAAATGGCATCTTAATCTTTTACTTTCTCTGACCATACACAAGAGGAACTACTATAAAATCATAGCAATTATTTGGACTCAGACTAAGAAGCCTTCCTTTGCGTTTATTAAATTTCTTGCTTCTCATCTCTACAGTGTTTATAGGAAAGATTGCTTCTCCTTGGCAACACCTAAAACATTATTGCACGGCTTATACATTGTTCCAAGTATGTGTTGTGGGGGCAGAGGTGTGGTGCCTTTAAGTGGCTGATTCTTGTCATAACAGGTATGGCATTAGCCCTGCTGAGTAGTGACTAGAAGTGACAGCATTGCGTTTGAGGTGCCTGGAGGGCACTCAGTCATCACTCCTACACAGCAATATGCCTTTGAAAGCCCTGTATACAGTTGCTTGCCAGTATGGAGTGCGCTCAGTAAAACCTAAGGACACAGAGGTTTGATTCTTGTGTTCTTTTGTTCACCAGATTTCCAGAAGAAGGTCCTGGAAAATCAAGGGAAGAGCGGGGCTGTGCACTGCTCACTGTTCTGCTTCCTTCCATGTTAGTGTGTGCACATAATTAGGCTTCACCTCTGCTCCCCTGCCCCGCCCCTTCAGTTGGGCGCTTAAGTGCGTGTCTTTCAACTTCAGGCCACCCAGGACCTAAAATCTTCATCCCGCTTCTCACCTCTCTCTTCTCCCTGGCTTCTGCATCTTCCCAAATTTACTTCCGCTTACTGTGTACAGCAGTGCTCTTTAGTGGTCCTTGTAGTTGTGCTTTGCGTTTCTTTGTCAAAAAATTGCCATAAAGCATATAAAACTGAAAACAGAAATGTGAGTATTTACGATCTTACAGAATTGAAATGTTCTTGCTTATAAGGTTTCTTACTAAATACTATGGGCTTCTAAAATGTTTTACCTGAAATGGAGTATACAGAATTCATATTCCTGTTAGTTGAGTAAAAACATAACAGCAGAGATCAGCATGAAAATACGATGGAATACCATATTTTATCAGGAAGTTACATGTCACAGTATTACATTTTTTATCAAGCATGAGATTTTTATTACATATTTTTTAACCTCTATTTTTGTAATGTGTCTCAGTTACATCAATCAGCCTCTAAACTAGCCTTGGGCACTTTCCTTGTAAAGTTCTTAATGGATTGCTTTTTTAAGGATTTGAATTTAAGTAATTTTAGAAGGTTGTTGCTGCATATATGGGTTATGGGTATGCTTTTGCAAGTTTGCCAATATTTGGTATTTTATTTATATAATATTTACATTTATTTGTTGTTAATGATTTATTTCTGATGTCACAATGCTAAAGAAACGATGAGAGAAAGAAAATGCCTATTCTACAATACTGAGAGAAAATCTTCAACTTTTACATTTTATAAATGTTTTTTAAAAATACCAATTAAGCTGTAAATTGCAGATTTGGAGGAGCAGGCTGGACTGATTGTGGGAAATTTGCATTTGTGAAAAACATGTGTCTTTCACTATGAGTTCCAACTGGAGTGCCTCAGTACAGACTCCTAAGCTGACTTTGGCAGTGTTGAACACACTTTTTTGGTAGAAGAAAAATGTTTAATGTTTACTTTAGTGTTGGAAGCAGTGGACATGTTCTTCACTAGTAAGCATAATTCTTTTATATTTCCTCCATTTTTTTTCTCCTTCTTGAAATGCTGTTTGAAATAAAGAGGAGAGACCTCTGTCATTTATGTTTCTATATACCAATAGGAGTCTTCATTGATATCAGTCTCCTGTGCATTGATTTTGATATGATGGGCCTGCAGAATCATCATGTGTTAAATTGGCTCAGTGTGCTGTACTTCAGATGAAGTAACTACTGGAAAACTCAGATTTAAATCTATAGTTCTGTAGGTTTGATTTTACTGTGAGTTTCATTTAGACCTTTTTCAGAGCAATGAGGAAATACGTGAATTGCTTTTTTCAGAAGTACTAACATGTATGCTTTAGAAAGAAAATTAATGAGAAAATTCTTACCTGAGGAAAAATTCCTTTGTAATTTATCAGAAAATCTGAACAGACTACCTTTACACATACCAAGATATATCCTGTCCAGTGATGCTCTTGAGGATTGAGGGTAGTTCAAGATTGGGCATCAAGTTTAAGTTTAAAGGCTTATATAAAGAGACACTGGAAATAGGCCGGGCTTATCATGCTGGATTCTACAAGATGTTGGGGAGTCACAGTGTTGCTGAAAAATTTTTATTCTAGCAAAATTTGAATAGATTTGGTGATCTCTTGAAATTAAGCACATCCTTCCTACACAGTGGTATAATACGAGAATTGCTGACTTACACACTAAAACCAGGAAAACAATAGAATGAAATAACTTAGGGATTTTAAGAACCGTACCTAATTTTGAGCAAATACAATTCCCTATTACAGTAGAATTCATCATTCCAAAAATGCTTACCAAAATAATCTTTAATCCATTTTGTCAAATGACATCCAGTTACAGCAGTATCCTTTTAATATATGTTCTAGACACATTTATGTTCTCTCTACTTATTTTCTTTTACTTCAGTAACTTTGAATGCTTTCATGGCTTCACTTTTGACTCCTTACTTCAGCACAGACAAGTAGGGAGACTTGTGGTTTGTTCTGGAAATAAAGCCAATGCCGTTGTGTGAATTGGATAGTGAGTAAGGAGAAGGTGCAGAAAATTTCATATAGTTTCTCTGAAAGCTACTCATGTCTCTGTGATATGTTTACACTTTGCTGAGCTCAGACTCACTTCCTCTGAACTCACTGCCTCTCCATTTATACTTTAATGCAAATTTAATAATGTAAAACATAAAAACTGTGTTCTTAGATAATCTAGAAAAGACTTAATCAAAATCGACAACTGCTAAAAGCAATCCTTAACTGTAGTGCCTAACTATTGTTCAGGCACACAGTACAAATGCGTTCTGCCTAAGTTAGCCAGAACAATGTCTCCAGCTAGTGATTAGGCTCAACTCCAACTTTCACCTGAGGCAAAATTTATGCAGTTATACTACTGTTTGTCAAGTAATTAAAGGCAAAAGATGTATTAACCTGAAGTTTTTGGGGAGTTTTTTTGTTGTTGGTTATTTTCCTTTTTTTTTCATTACATGTAAATGGATAAATATTCCAATTGAGCAAGAAAAAAAGTTATCAAAGGCTTACGTAGGAGGCTTTGGGGGCTGAAATTTCTATATAAATTCATGGATGCTAAGCCATGTCTGTCCCTCAGACACATCTGTGTAGCCTTGTTGAAGTTGTGGTTATCTCCTGTTGTGTACAAGTGCCATTAAGGGAAATGGAATGACAGGAACACCTAACAGATGGAGAAGGAGCAGGAACCAGAACCTGTCACATGTCAACAGCTGTATGGAAGACTGATTGGGAGCTTGTAATGCTGGGTGGCAGAGGAGCAATCCTCTTTTGTCCTGTCTTCATCTGTGGGGGAAGGACTAGTTTCACAGTATCTACCTGGTTGAGGTGTTCTTCTCTTGTACTAGGGTATGTGCAGCAGAGCTACAACCAGCTCTTAGTATATCTTGAACTCTTTCAATATGTGCTTAAATGCTAAATCAAATTGTTATTTGTTACATTTTCAGTCTCACTCATCTAGCTTAGGATTTAAATAATTGAGAGGATATTACATATATTGCATTATGATTTCTGAAGAAGTTATGGTTTACAAATACAATTTAAAAGTGTTGTTGAATGATTAAACCACAGACAGAGAACCCAATGAATATCAGAATTTGAGCAATGGCTGCCAATTGCCAGTGTATGTGATGCACACTGGGCTCTATAGGGAACTAAAGCATAATAATTAGTTACTGGGCTAATGCAGAAACAAATTGTTTGTATTCCACTTCTATTTCCCTTTAACATCTTCATCATATCATATGCAGACATTACCTACATTATTACAATTTAAAAAAGAAATTTCTAAGTTATAGATTTACTACTCTTTTACTTCTAACTGCCTATTGGCTCAGCAATGGCATAGATGAAATGACAAATTTCAGATTGTTTTCTGTGGTTTATATTGCGTCAACTTCTCATTCTTTGACTTTGTTTATAATATATTCAGCTTCCTACCAGACTCTCAGCTAAGTATTGGAAAGTGTAGGACTGCTCAGCTGCTCACAGAAGTTACCTAGATGTACTGGTAGAAATTAGATAGATTAGATTAACACATGTATGTTAATGCACATTTCTCTGTAGGCTGTGGACCCTGTGTTAATATACTAATATTCCCATCATGGATTTAAGAGGCCTGCTTCCCTTTATTGTACTAATAAGATATTTATGGGTAGGGAGCTGTGCATCACAGTACACAGTTATCTGATCTTTTGCCTCTGGAGAGACAACTTTGAAACCTCTGAAGTCAAAATGAAAACAGGCTTCCAGTTATTATCCAAGCCCTGCTTTGTGCCATTCTATGAAAGGAGTTGGCCATTTCTGGCAGTCTTTATTAATGAAAAGACTAAGAACAAAACCAAGATTGATGAGCCTGTGGAGATAGTAATATAGCTGAATGTCAGGTACTTTTGATAAAATAATTGCTGTGTTTATGGTCCTTTCACCAGCATGGGACAAAAGTTGAGTAGTAGTATTCATAGGGACTCTGAGGGATAATTGATCTTTCTGTATAAATAAGCTCTGATGCATATTTGTAGTTTACTCTCTGCTATTTATATATATATGTATACATACATATAAATGTATATACATTCAAGTTGTGGTTCAATGTAAATATCCCACTGTGTTGGGCTGTGGAATGTTCTCTGATTCTGGACTACCTGTAATGCATGCATGCGGTGACTGACTGCATCTGTGTAGGCCAGTACTTCTCATATCTTGTTTTTTTCCAATTCCATGTGGCTGAATAAAAAAGTTATTGTGCTCTTATAACTAAATCATCTTTGTTTGGGGTTTTTAGGTGTTATCTTACTTTTTCTTCTTCAGAATTCCTGTTTATTTTCTCTGAGGTGTCTCATCTCCATTGTGATAATGATTTCAGTGAAAGAGCTCATCCATCACTGACTGCCCTGTCCTTTACTGCTCACTTGCAGAAAAACGAATGAAGGTAAACAGTGTGAAAGGATTATAAGAACTCACCTTAACTAATAACTTCCGAGAAAAATAACCAGTTGTCCATTACATCTGGGCAGTCTGGAGGTCTTTGGCCTCAGATCTGGACAAGAAAAGAAGTAATCTCAACAAAAATCAATTTGTATCACACAGAATATCCAGTGCTTGATACTGAGAATCTAGCATCAGAAATAATTTCTGAAGATGAAATTTTTGTGCTTAGTCAAGTATTCCTGACATACGTCATATTCTTCTAGAATCTGGCATTCAGCTGTCAAAAAATTACTTTCTTGTTCAGATCCAAGCTCATTTTGTCAGCTTTCTTTTGTTTCTCAAGCAGATTATACACAGTACAACATCCTCAGAAAGAGGCAATGTAGCCATTAGCGCTGCTCTTCAGAATGGCTTTCCATGAAATTTCACAATTGAGTCTCCAAACTGACTTTTGCAAACAATGCTGGAAAAATATATTTAGTGTCTCGTCCTATTTTCTCTTTTCTTTCTTGTCATCTGTTTGCGACTGTGCTGTCAGATACTCTTCAGACCTTCTTAATCAGTGTATAGGAGTGCGATACAATACCTTACACTTTCCACTGTCTTCCTCCAAACACCTCTCCTAATCACTCAGAGATTCTTCAAAAAAGGATTCTGAAGTGAACTGTTAGAAGAATGACATGACTACTTAAACTGTTTTATATTGGAGGAAAATTGTTTCACAGCAGCTGTTTCTGAGAAACAGAAAAAATAGAAGATCCATCAGTCCTGGACTAAGAGGACTGAAATCCAGAATTAACATTCAGTCTGATGACATTGTTGTTGCTCCTGCTATGCCTGTTCTTTTTGGTAGACCTCTACCACTTCTGTAACCACTTCCTACTTGGACTTTGTCATGAAGGTCCTGAGGACATTTTAAAAAAGTGAATTGTCTTCAGGCCACGTCTGTAAGACTGGCTCATAAAACAGATGGTGCAGCTTACTGAAAACTGCACTAGAATTCTCTCTTGCCAAAAGTTGTACTGTTGATTTTATTAGCTCTGACAAAGCTAACAAGGTGACTCAGATTACTGCTATTCTCTTGAAATGGAATGTGGCCATATTTGGCCGTAGGACATCCTGCACTTACACGCAATCTAATACAACACTGCATGTTCATTTAATGCAGATGTCATTTGAACACTCTATAATCCAGAGTGCCCCATTTGATGGACATGTTGGTGACTATCATGCAGCATGATGATTCCCTCTATAAATAGAAAGAAAAAAAATAGGCAAAGGTTTCTCTTCCTTCATCATTGCTTTCAGCATTGGAAAAGTTTGATCTCTATTAGATTTGCTTTTTCATTGGATATCACAGAACCAGAGGCTTGATCAATATTTCAGGTCAGAGCAAGGAGACACTGAGGCTACAGTTTACATAGTAATGTCATAATGAACAGATGACAGGAAACATGACCACTGTGCAGTGAGATCTACTCCTTTTGGTGGGAAATATGGTCTATGAGACAGGCTTTTCCCAAGAACATTTAAGTCACTCTTACCTGTTTGGAGACTGTAACTATTTGCAAAATGGATTCACCTATTTTAAGAGGATGCAGATCATAAATGGAAAAGGAAGGATGATGGCCTATGTGCTGCTTTCCAGGACATAAGATAGCCTGAGGTCTGCTTCTTCCCTTCAGATGTCAACAAGAAGTGCCAGTACTTCTACTCGAGTATTCTTATGTTCCTGATCTTGTGGGGAAGGAGATTTAAGTACAACTTCCCTGAGTCATCTTCGACTAACAATCCTGCCCAAGGTGAGGCAAGAAACAACATGATTGATCCTTCTGGCTCCAGCTTGGCTGAGGCTGTTCTGACTTCAGCACCCTACCTTTGTTCCTGCACTATTTTACAGTGAACTTTCACAGATTTTACACCCAAACCTCACATCCTCCCACATCATACTATGAACACCATGTGGCTTCCAGGCTTTATATGCCACTTGCTTATCCTCAGACAGTGATATTTTCAGCAACAGTAGCAGAAGTAGCCACTTGAGCCATGTTTTTTATGTGAAAGTGGTACCTCTCTCTGTGTCTTAGTTACCCATATTATCTGGACTGTTTTTTGTTCATACAAAGTTTTGACCTAAGATCATATTAAGTGTATCTACAGCAATTTCCATTGTGCATCCATATGTGCTAGACATTTCTTTTTTCTTCTTTTTCTATACCACAGTTTCAATCCCACTGATTAGGATCTGACTTTTAGTAATGTGCACTGTTTCCCAGTGGGTCTGGTGTGTTTCTGGATATTTTTTAATGATTACTACTCTTCCGATAGTTTATAATATAGCCATATTATAAAGTGATGGGAGATCGAGGCCCTAATATTTGTTCACCTCTTCCCTCCCCTTTCCACTCTTTTACTTCAGACAATGCCTGTGTTAATTGTTTTTAGCCTTGGGTCAACCGCTCTTGTTTGCTTGTTTGTGTTGATTATATCCCATCCTGAGATTTAAAGAAGTGCTGTCTTTATCTCCACTCACTAACCAATGCAGAAGCATAATGACATCATTATTTCTTGGAAATTGCCATCTTTCCTCAACTGCATATTTAATGCATGTTTGGTGACGGATGCTTTGTACAGGTAGGTCTTTTAAAGAGGAAGATTAATTAGTTGTAACTGTTTTCTTTGAGTGGTGTGTTTAAGCTGTCTGTACAGGTTTATGGGATGATTCTACTTCCTTGTAATTGGGCTCATGTGTGTGCAGGTGGCCAGCAAGGGTCAATCATATTTCCTTCTAGGAGAGCATATGTAACCTGAGATGATTTATAGTAACTTGATCAATAGTTACAGTTGACATCATGATCTTTTTCAAGACAAAATGAATGTTTCTTTGCTTAGAAAAATAATTCCTCTTCATACACTTCAAGTGCTACTATGATAAGGCAATATATACCCTCTATAATTCTGTCATTTCTGAATTTGTCAGCCTCAGAAATCCAGGATTCTTTCTTATATTCCATGGGAAAAGTGGTAGAAAGATGAGCTCTGGCTGCAGAGGCCCTCTCAAAGAATACCCAACTTTAAATTGCTTTCTTCTTCTCTGAGAGTGTCTCTTAGTGTGCCTCTTCATCCAGTAGTGTGAAAGCAAGAAAAACTAAGGAATTATACAAATTTGTAAAGGATTTGGTACATGTAGTGCATTTATTTTTTTACTTTCCCTTTTCTTACTGCTTAATCCAGCTACCTTTAGTATTTATGAAGCATAGCACAAAATTCTAAAAGTTTTTTTGATTGTGCAAAGCAGTACAAAAGTTTTAGCATTTTTATTGGTCACTCTGCTGAAATCAATGGGAGTTAATTACTGAAGCCATTGAAATCAAGATTCAATAAACAATTTTTCCTGAAGTAGTTGACTCTTCTGTTTTTCTTTCAAGAAAATGATATGTGCCTGTATTCATTTATGTATCATATATGTTACATGAATACAAGAGGGAAGACACGTGCTGCTGACACATGATGTATTTTGGTTTTCTTTGAGTCCTGACTATTCTGAATAGCATCATCCTTCTGAATGCCTTAGGACTTCAAGTTAATATGCAGTGAGAAGGCACCAGTATGTCCTCAGGGATCTGTGTGGTTTACATTGGTAATTCACTGTAGGAATACAAATTATATGATGCTTTGTGACCTGCAACTTTCTTCTGGGTGTGGTGCTTGACAGATTGTTAAATTTCATGTTGGAAATCTTTTAGTAGGCTTCTTTCTACAATATTCTTTACAAAGTACTTTGTCATTTGACTGAAGCGTTGTCATAATCCCAGCCTGGGATTTCATTTATTCTCTTTCCTTGGTGAGGACAGAGAAAGACACATGGAAGAAAAATTATGTGAATGCATGATTAAATTCATCTTTCTTTTAGTGCCTTTAGTTTCTTAGGCATAAGTGGTGAATATTGATGTTCACAATCAGTGATTAGAAAACTTGAGTTACTTACAGTATCAGAGAAAGAAATTTCATGACTACTTTAAAATCCTTTTTTCCTTAAAAGGTCTTTCTCTTTTTGTTAGGACAGTGTGATATAAAAAATGCTTGGTCCTGCCCTCCTGTAGGAGGACTGTTAGAGGTAGTACTTGGAACAGGAAATGAAGAGTAGAAACAAGTGGGAGCAGAAAACACAGTGTGCAGTCTCCACGACCCGTGTCACCACACAATCTTGTTCCTGTCACACACTGCGTAATCAGGAGGGACGACACAAACCAAATCCTTTTTAGTCCATCGAGGTTACAGTGTCCCAGATGCAGTGCCAAGTGACATTTTATGAGTACAGGTTGCTGTGCTAAGGATATGCACCCATGCGTTATGCAGAAGTGACCTCGTAACTATGCAAATGTCAAGGAAGGAATAATGATTTACAGGGCTTTTTTTTACAGGTTTTGCTTATTTTTCTTTTTAAAAAATCTATCTATCTATCTATCTATTTATCTATCTATGTAAGATATCTAAGAGGGTGTGAACTGGGCATTGCATAACTTCAATATCTTTATGTACAGGCAGTGAAAATAGCAAATACTTGGCTTATCTATAGCATCTTTTTAATCAGGTAAGTCAGCCTTGCAGTAGTGTCTGTGCAGAGTTACTTATTGTTATTTGAGTTTTACACGTGGATAAACAAAAAAATGGAAAAAATAATGAAATTAATTTTTTAAAAATAAAATTTTATTTGTTTACCTAGCATCTCATAACACATCACTTGTTGTTTGAGGACTAAGTGTACATCTTCATACTTCATACTTGCTTTTCCTAACCACGGGACATACATCCTCCCTACCAACTTTTACATGTCAAAGCACAGTTAAGCAAGTACACTGGTATAGATCTCTCCTCAAAAAGTAATGGTTTCTATAATTATTAACAATGTATTTCATTCTGCACTGCTTCTTACCCAAATGATACCTTGTAGTTAGAAAAATACATTTTCTATATGTGTACATGGTATGTCACAAACAGGACTAATTCTTGGAGTGCAATGCAGAAAGCAGAATAACAGCATAAAGTAACAGAAGAGTAGTCTGAGGAAGTGAGAAGCATCCAATTGTCTAGAAACTGCCATGTACATTAAGTGCTAAGTTTACACAACCTGTTACTTTGACTGGAGTGAGGAGTCAATACCCACATTTCATGAAAAAAAGTCAGCAAAATGGATGTGTGTTTTATTAAAACTTACTAGTTTTCTACTCGGATCTCAAAGCGCCTTGCAATAGAAAAAGTGCACCAGGAGTTATGAGTGAAAGCTCGGAACATCACTGTGTCCCTTTGATGCTGCTGTAATAATTCACAAGTTATTTAATACTCAGTGTTTGCAGTTTCTTTCTGTTTCAAGTGCTTTTTATTTTTCAATTTCTGTCATATAAAGCAGTTTCCTTCAGGATCGGGGAAGAAGGGAGAATGTCCATTGTGTACATGGTGACTGGTCTCTGTTACATTGGTCATCTTCACTAACCAGTTTGGAGGAGATAGTACCACACATGGGCTATACCTTACTTAAGAGGATGAATTCTGTAATATCGATCTGCCATGATAAGGACTCTGTGTGTATTAATTTCTCTCCATTAACATTTAGTTGCTATGTTAGTCTTTGTTCTTAGTTACTAGCAAATGACCAGACAGGAAGCCAGAGAAACCAATAAAATTTACTCCAGTTGGTCCCATTTTTCTAGTTTTAATTAGTGCCTTAATTTGTCTATTGTTTATTCTGCTCATACTAAAAATGAGGTGCAGTCTGAACTTCATCATAGTTTCAGCATAATGCAGGTTTCAAATGAATACTTCTGTTTTTAAACTGCTAAAATCATTGAGTGTACTGTATGCAGACATACTAAGGTGACTCCTACAGTGCATCTCTCAAATACTTGGAGAGCAGTGTTGTTTCATTTTTGTTCCTAGACACTGCTTTGCATCTGGAATTTTTCAGTGTCCACTAGATTAGTTTACTAGAAATCCCCATTTTTTTTCTAAAATGTATTTCCAAAATAGATGCATAATGAATTAGTAGCTTCTATACCAGAGCATCATACCTGATTTTTAGGAGCTGTAGTTGTAGAAACGTGATAATCTGTCTCTAAAATTGTGTAGGCTGTGGTCTGGTCACTGTTACCTGCTGAAATGTCCTGACTCCCAGGGTTGTACTGCTAGGGGTGGGAGATGGGATCTTCTTGTAACAAATTAGAATTTTTCTTGGACTTGAGCTACAATGACTTCTATGACTGGTAAAAATGATAAAATCCAAACAAAAAAATTTCAGTGACATTGATCTGCTGATAATCCATTCTCTACTTTCCTCAGTCTCATCTCTTCCCTGTATACCTGCTGTTGTCAGTGTTCCCTCATTGCAAAGTTTAATCTTTGTACTTAGTACCTGGATTTAATCTGCATGGATGTGTCTATTGAAGCACACTTGGACTGAAGAAAATAAACTGCTTAGAGTGTGGGTAACATGCCTGCAAAATGGATGAGTTAAAATACATAAAGTTAAAATATAAAACTTAAACTTCTCTTTGCATTAAATGGCAAAATCTTAGAGCAGTTCCAAAACTAATTTTCATGAAATCTGAAGATGGTCAAAATTATTTACACCTAGTTTATCTGAGATTTTTGCATTAAAAAATATGTTTTCAAAGCAGCACACTGATTTATAAAATTTCCTGTATTTTAAAATATAGCTAGGACTGTTAATTCATGTTGTTACTCTTTGTATGTACTCATGTAGTCGGTGTGTGCTTAGAAAAACCAGATAAATTCTCTATACTGCTTCACCTTGTGCTTAAAAGCAATGGAATGTGTGAGAGTCTTACATGAAATACAGATACTGTAAATAAATATAATTTCTAAAGTCCTGGCAATTCTAAATTGGTGTTTGCCAGGACTTTAGCACAGCATATCTACAGGAAGTGTGTCTTTACAAGTATTTTGGAAAGTCTGATGCTACTCTGGAATTTGTATATAACTTTTAGTTGTGCACATGTTAATAGAAGATCTGTATAACGCAGACACTGTGAATGAAACATATTTGACAGTCTTTCCAAAAGCAGCAGCCACTGGTAGATCTGCAGTAAACCATCCAAAACAAACTGTCACTAAAAACAGCAGTAGGCCACTACATAACAACCACAAGAATTAATTTAACAATTGCAGTGTTACAGGCTTGTATATTCAGCATTGCACATCCCTGCACCTCGCTGTTTAATTTAACTTGACCTCCACAAGTTTTAATAATTCCATCTAGGTATTTAAGTCAGTACGAAGATCTCTCATCTAGATTTCTCACTTTTATGGCCCTAGTTATTGTAGTTGGCAAATAGTATTACCCACATATACTGCAAAAGTACTGAAAACATGCCTGTAGGTAAGAAATTCCAATAGCTCTCCAGTATGGGAAAGATTAATCTCAGGCATTAATTACTGTGCAAAATGAAATTCTGATGTTATATAATCTATTAGTGTTGGCAGCAGTAGATTTAGAAATTTTGAAAGAATAGGAATCTGCAAAAACAAAGGGCTAAAATCTCAATTGTATTAACATACATTCAAAAATTCTATATCACAGGAGAAGTGAGGAAATAACAG